>NC_090646.1:499950020-500092458 GCF_040937935.1 Hyperolius riggenbachi
CGGAAGTAGTAAAAGCCCCATGTATCCAGAGATGTTCGCCGGCGAACGGTTCGGGAACCGTTCGCTACATCTCTAGTGCTGAGTTGTGCAGCCCTGCAGCAAGGCCTTTAAGCTGCAGTGGCCCATTTAGTGAAAAATGGCCTGGTCTTTAGGGGGGTTTAACACTGCGGTTCTCAAGTGGTTAAAGTAAATCTACCACTTCCTTCCCCAAACGAGAGATGTGCTTCCTATTTTAATATCAACTGCCAGAGTCCAAATATTGTATAAGAGTATTATGTCTGTCACACCATTTATGAGAAAGAATAAATAATCAGCTTCTGCTTTCTGTGGTGAAAGCCCCATCCCTTTACATGTCAAAGTTTCCAGTGGCTTCTCAGCTGGTCATACGGCCCTCCTCAGAATGAGCAAGTTCATCTAGTGGAGTCCACTGTCAGACTTGCTTTAAAAGACAACTGAACTGAGAGGGATATGGAGGTTGCCATATTTATTTTGTTTAAACAATACCAGCTGCCTACATCCAGCTGATCTTTCATGCGTCAGCAGTGTCTGAATCACACACCTGAAACAAGCATGCAGCAAATGCAGTCAAACATCTGATCTGCCTGCTTGTGCAGGGTCTATGCAGAGCTGGATCATCCAAGAAGGCAATTCTAAGCAGCTGCCTAAAGCCTGGAGGGAATCTAGGGGCCCGGTGGATGCTAGCCCCCACCAAATATAACTAAAAAAGCCAGGTGATTAACAGCGATGGGCAAAAAGTGCCATCTTGCCTTGGGCCCCATTTAATCTTAATCCTTTTCTAGGTCTATGACTAAAAGCATCAGAAGCAGAGGATTGGCAGAACCGCCAGGTAATTTGCATTTTTTTCAATATGACTTTCACGTCAGTTCCTTTAAAGAGTAACTGTTGAGCATAAAATCAAAAATCAATTATTTTTAACTGGTAAACAAGTAATAAGGATGCTAACCTGGCAATCCAAAAGTTAAAAATCACTCTTTTTTTTCTTCTCCATAAAACATCTTTCCCCAGTTTACCTGACTCTTATTTGGTACATTGCCGCACAAAGGAAGTTGCAGGGCATGCTGGGTTTTCTTTTTTCTTTTTTCTTCTTTACTTTCCCCTCAGAGGTAACTAATGCACCCTGATTGGCTGAAGCCACTTTCTCTCCTGTTTTCCGCTCCCACACCTCTGTTCCTCTCTGATTGGCCAATATTTCTGCAGTTTCTACTGCAGAGCTGGGTGGGAATGTCTGAAGACTGGGAGGGGTTGGGCAATGATACACAGACAAAGTAAGGGAGGAAATTATGTTAGGTTTGGCTTCAAGATAGACACAGACAAAACTGAAAATCCTAAAAAGGATTTTCTCTTTTTTTTTTTTACTATAGAAAAATCACTAAAATCAAAACGTAGACAGTGCAATACACATATTATGTAAGTAGAGCAAGTATTTATCTACTTATATATGTGGTGGGTTTTTTCCTGAGATAGTATGGCTGACAGCTCCACTTTAATAGAAGCAGAATTGCTGTTTTGCTACTAAGAACACCTTTCAGGATTTGCCCTTCATACACAAAAATGAAATGATAAACGCCTCCTGGGTAAAAGTTCTCAATTCATTCAAATGATTATTACATCACTCTCATTGCCATTGTCTCTGCTCATACTAATTAGGATTTACAATGTGAGAAGATGCAAAATAAATTCCTGCATTAAGGGTTAAGCATAAGACACGATCCATTTACTCCCTTAGACATAATTGATTGCTGAAATCCATTCAAAAGAAGTGACATTCTGTGAATCTCCAGATGAAAAGAGTGATTTGGAAGCATGCCAACCCAGGCTCAACGTGACCTTTCCAATCACAAAGGAGGAAATCTCAGCGCCCTTCTTCAAGCCGTCTGAGTATAACTGTGTCTCTCAACCTCTCCTCCTCCTCCTTCGCTTTGCGCTCTTGTAAAATCAATACCTAATTATCTTTACCTCTGTCGTACACCTTAGCTACCGCCAAAATTCAAGAGCTCTGATAGGTATTTACACAATCTTCTCAAGTTCAGAAGATTGTTCAACTGCAAGATATACCTAAGACTAAGATAAGCAATCTCTACAAGTCTGACTTAAAATTTTTATTGTAGCATTTTTTTGTGAAGTGCAGTTTTTGTGCGTTTTTGGCAATTAGATTTCATTAAAGTTTTATCTGACCTCAAAAGTGTTACCTCCGCTATGGCTGAATTCTGATGGACTGAGAGACACTGGTTGGCTTTCAGTATGCCTTGGGAACATTCCTATGAATTCACTGTCCTCTCCTTTGGGTATGATTTTATTGCAATGCTTTACAGTTTATGAGTAACTCAGATGAAATTGTACACATATAAGAAGTGCCAGAAAAGTGTCAAAATAGCTGATCTGCTTGTTTGAGTTATTAGAAAGTGTTCTGCCCAGACAATCAGGATTACAGCAAGAAAAGGAAGCATTTTGAGGGGGAACAGTTATGGTTGTTGGCCAGCAAAATGGAAAAGACAGTTACCCAATTGCACATTCACATGCCAGTGTTTATACACATGCATTCACAGAACTCAATCATCCAGCTAAGTTAAAACCCAGGGTCTTTATACACAAGAATACATTATCTTGCGTAGTCACCTACACCACACAGAGGTACCTGAGTATTTGTAGGTGTCCTAACTCTGGCCCTGTAACATGCAAGAGTCCACAATAGACTTCACACTCCGAATAAGAAGGAAGTCTGGGGGCAGGTTTGGGGTAGAGGGACCAAAAAATGCAGGGGGGTGCTCATGCACCTAGAGCCCTCCACAGTGCACATGTCTGACTCATGGTGTTTCAGTGACACACTTTATTGCATATATAACACACAGCTGTACAGACCTACACAGGCCATGCTTTGTATCTTACACCCTTTCTCAAGTCTCATTCAGAGGGAGGTGGACTCAGAGCTTAATTACAAGTGAAGTTTAAAGCGGGATTGTCACAATAAAAAAAATTTCAACAGCAACTGGTCTGAGTGTATTAAGAGATAAAGATGCTAATCCTGCCTTCAAAACTTTCAAAGCTTTTTCTGCTGTTATGGTTTGGAGTTATCACATACTTTAGGAGAACTGGCCCTTTGGTAGTCAGTGCCAAACAGTTGCATGCTGGGGGGTTCTTTTTTACCTATAATATATTCCTCCTCTTCAATTTATTTCCCTGCCTAGCTGCTTATCTGAAGCACGATGCACTGCTTACTTGTGTTTACAAGCAAGGCTGAGGTGACTCAGCGATTGGAGGAGAAAATAAAAAAAAGTAAAGGGCATAGATGACATCAGGATTTAGCCTAAACTGTGGGCAAAAGACATGGTTCCCACCAGGAACAGAATTCTCTTCATTTACTATATCACTGAAATCAAAACATGTACAGTGCAATACATGTGTTATGTAAGTAGATCAAGTATTTATCTACTTATATATGTTTTTTTCCCTGGCATAGTATGGCTAATCCTACTGCTTTAAAGACACAGCTACTAAAAATCATATTGATAATACTGCAAACACAGCTGGCAACAGTAAACACCTGAGAGTAAATTCCTAATTAGACAGTTTGGGGTATGGCACATCACCTGTGATGAAATCTGTATTATATTCAACAGGGTGGGTAGGACAATCTCCCCCAGTAATAACATCATATTCATAAATCCTTTCGAATCCTGCTGCTGTAGAGACATGTGAATCCCATAGCCAGGGAATGCCGGCATCTAGTGGAGGTATCCACCAGCCTATTAGTAGGAATATGTAACAACAGAGTAGCGTTCTGTCACATCATAATCGGCCATTGTTTTTCTGTACACAGAAAAATTCCACTCACCACTCCTTGGAAACTTGGCTATCCAGACACTTTTCACAGCATGGGCAGCTAGTACAACTGAGATGGTGCAGTCTAGAAAATGTCTTTACACTGGACAATATGGATCTTAAGGAAAAAAGGTCTTTAAATAGAAGCCTTCTGGTTTAAGAAATGTGTAGCCAGTGCACGGGAGGTGTCAGTAATGAATTTAGCCACAGGTGTTTTCTGGCATACACTGAAAATGGTAATTTGTTTGCCAGGTGAAGCCACTAGCAGAACATCGGTAAAATTAACGATGCTTTTCTGTTGGGCACGGACTAATACTGATACTAAAATATCGGTAATTTAACCAATATTCCACTATCACCTTATCTAACCCTCTTCTCACACTACCCCACCCTCTACCTACTCTTAGCTCTAACCTACCCTCCCCCCATCAGGCCGATATAGGTGTTGCAATCTCTGCTGCTTAAGTGTCCCTCTGCCTTCCACAGCTGTTTGTTGCCACTAAATGTTAATTGTAGCGTGTTCCTCTGGCGCCCCAATTATACACTGGGTGGCGCTATAGTCGCAATTACGGCATCCATATTACCAGCCGACCACCGGCCCCCGAATAACCTGCTTCAGTTTTCTGGGTATGCTGTGTCTTTAATTTTATCTTATAATTAAGCTCTGAGCTCACCTCCTCCTGACTGGGGGAGTTGAGAGACACTTATACAGGTTGTAGGCTGTTTCTGGTTTTAGGTGCTTGAGAAAGGGTGTATGGTCTGAAAAACACCATGACTATGTTGCTTTGTACTGTACTACTGTCTGCATTTTATTGCTTCACATCAGTCACTTGAGTCAGTCTTCATTCTGTGAAATGTATAGATGGCCAATACAGAAACAATACAATACAATACAATAACATTTGTAAAGCGCTTTTCTCCCATAGGACTCAAAGCGCATAGTTGGGTCTCAGATTAATACAGGGTTGCAGGCTGGGTTGTGTTACAGAGGAGATAGTCAGATGTTCATGAATGCCAGACTAAAGAGGTAGGTTTTCAGTTTAGACTTAAATGCTTCCAGGGATGGAGCTGTCCTGATTGGGTGTGGCAGGGAGTTCCAAAGTGTAGGGGCAGCATGACAAAAGGCTCTGTCTCCAAAGGTTTTGAGGTGGACTCTGGGGGTGACCATGGTGTTGCGTCCTTTTGATATAAGATTGTGGGGGGTGTGATGCAGTTGCAACAAGTCCTTCAGGTATCCAGGGCCCAGATTGTGCAAGGATTCGAATGTCAGTAAGCCAATCTTAAACAGAATTCTCCATTTTATCGGTAGCCAGTGGAGTGAGCTCAGGGTTGGTGTTATGTGGCAATGGCGGGGTTGGCTCGTTAACAGCCTTGCGGCGGCATTCTGTACTAATTGCAGGCGGCGTAAGTCTTTCTTATGCAGGCCTGTGTAGAGGGCGTTGCAGTAGTCTAACCTTGATGTGACGAAGGCATGGACTAGGGTTGGAAGATCCTCTGAAGGAATTAGGTGTTTAATCTTTGCAATATTCCTTAGATGAAAGAAGGAATGTTTCACAATAGCTGAGATTTGATTCCTGAAGCTTAATTTCCTATCAATCAATACTCCCAGGCTGCGCACACAGTCTGAGTTTTTCAGGTCTGAGCTCCCTATCCTTAGCGGTGTTGGTTGAGACTGGGGCTGCTTTGCTGTTGAGCCCTGGCCCTCGATAACAAGTACCTCAGTTTTGTCAGCATTAAGTTTTAGCCAATTCATATTCATCCACTCCTGAAGCTCAGCTAAGCATGAGTTTATTTGTGGAGTAGGGTCTGTGATACCAGGTTTGAATGACAAATATAGCTGGCTAAGCTGGGTGTCATCAGCATAGCAATGATATGTCAGGCCATGTTTTTGTATGATTTCTCCAAGTGGCAGCATGTATATGGTGAAAAGTAAAGGGGATAATATTGCGCCCTGAGGTACACCGTATTTTAGTGGTACAGGGTTGGAGAGGAAGGGCCCTAAGGCTACCCTTTGTGTTCTGTCAGCCAGGAAGGAGTTGAACCACTGGAGAACAATGCCATCTATGCCACAGTACTCTTGTAGCCTGTTGAGCAAGATTCTATGATCGACTGTGTCAAAAGCCGCTGAGAGGTCGAGCAAAATCAGGATGGAACACTGACCCTTGTCTCTTGCAATGAGCAGATCATTGCAAATCTGGGTGAGGGCTGTTTCACAGCTGTGATATTTCCTGAAGCCAGATTGAAGAGGGTCAAGGATGTTGTTTCTGGAGAGCCCAAATTATACTTCACAAGAATGACACTTGTTAAGTCTTTTTTTCAGATTGGTATGACATACACTTACAACATACTGTATAATGCTAAACATACACGGTTCGAGAATGTCCTTATCAATCAAGCCACTGATGGCTCGATTGATAATATCCAACAGGTCCGATGACCTGCCGGATAGATTCCCCGCGGGCGGACAATAGCGGGGATAAGGTGCGCCGGCAGGGCCGTGCGGGGATCAATCCGCGCGGGCGTGCGGGGACGCGCCGGCATTGAGCCGCTGGCTTGATACCAGTGCATAAACTTAACGTGTATGGCCAGCATAAGACAGAACTTAGCATGACTTAGCATGGCAGTTGGTGTTCAAGCTTAAAGAGGAACTCCAGCAGGGTTGCCAAGCGTCCGTCAAAAGACGGACTGTCCGTACAGAAGCTCTTAAAATAGAGCTGTCCGTACTGCCCGTATTTCCTGGGCAGTCGTCCGTCCAAAAGTGCATAAATTATGCCAATCTATTCTGCGCATGCACTATGCGCGCTCTTTTTCCCCCCTCCCTCAGTCTCCCCTCAGCCGCCCTCTCCTGCCCGGGTGTCCCCTCCAATCAGCTAACCTCTTTTTGGAGCCAGTGACTCGCTGCCCAATAAGAGATGCAGGGAGCCGGCCCAGCCCACTCTGAGCAGAGCAGCGAGAGGAGTGTCACCAGGAGGAGGACGGCGAGGAGAGTGTCACACGGGCGGCAGCCAGGTCGGAGCTGAGGTCGCAGCACAGACAGACCCAGCCGCCGAGCCACGCAGCAGAGCAGATCAGCAGCAGCCGACCGAGCACATGCCATCCCTGCTAACAAGTAAGGAAAAGACAGTCCCAGGCTCGCTGAACTCCATGGCGGCAGCAGGCTGTGTAATAGCTGTCCCTCGTCTCATGTTTCATTAGGGCTCGCCTCGCTCGTTCCGGTCTGACAACTGGCTGATTATGACCACCAGGCCGGCCACCAGGTCACAAAGTTCATTCATGCATCATGCCTGTATTCTGACAGCAGGCGATGCAGAGGAAAGGGACATCCTCAGTTTTCTACTGCACTGTGTGAGGTGAGGAGAGCAACGTAGTTCTTTCATTCCTGAAAGTGTTTGTGTGACCTGAACAGGGCAGAAGGGAAGTATTTAGTAATGCACCCTGTATGTATTTAGAGAATTTAGCCTTATTAATTCCTCTTCATTTGTGTCTATTTATGATTATTTAGTATTGATATAGCGTGACATCTTACGCAGCACTGTAAAGAGTACATAGTCATGTCACTTAACTGTCCTCAGAGGAGCTCACACTCTAATCCCAACTGTAGCTATGTGTCCTCCATCGTGTATGTCAATACAATAGGCCAATTTTAGGGGAAGCCAATTTTTAGTTATCTGTATGTTTTTGGGGTGTAGGAGAAAACCAGAGTGTCTGGAGGAAACCCATGCAGTCACACTGAGATAATACAAACTCTGCCATGGCTGGGAATGGAACCAGGGACCCAGCGCTGCAACCACTACGCCACTATGCTGTCCACAAGTTGTAATTTGATCTCTCCCTATGTCACCTGACTGCCATGGCAGATAAGCTCATTTGAAACCACAGTATGTTAACAATATGTTTGCTTCCAATAAAGCAGGAAGTAGATACACTGCAGATGTATTGCAGGATCTGTATCAGCTGTAACAAAGAAATGTTTTTCTTTAAAGGTTATTATGCTGCTGCTTATCTTTTAGAGCAGAGAGGAAGTTCTGAGTTCAGGTCTGCTTGAAAGGGAACCTAAAAAAAGCAAGAGTAACTTATCTGGGGCTTTTACTGGCCCCCTCCCTCCAGCCGCTCTGTGTCCGACTCAGTCCGCACGGTCACAAACAGATCCTCTGGTCCCCTGCAGCGCCCCACTTTTGGTTCCAGCGGGTAAATGGGCCACTGGGCCTGTGCAGCCAGACAGGGTCGCACAGGTGCAGTCAGTGACTATTAACTTGCTGAGTGCCGGAACTAAAAGTGAGGCGCTGCAGGGGACCAGAGGATCTGCCACCTTCTGCAGCACATTACAGAGTACATAGTCATGTCACTGACTGTCCTTAGAGGAGCACACAATCTAATCCTACCATAGTCATAGTGTAATGTCCCACCATATTATTATTATGTATTTATATAGCACTGACATCTCCTGCAGCACATTACAGAGTACATAGTCCTGTCACTGACTGTCCTCAGAGGAGCTCATAATCTAATCCTGTCATAGTCTAATGCCCTACCATATTATTATTATGTATTTATATAGTATGGACATCATGTTTCTTTTATCGGGAAACAAGCCTTCTCGGTTCAGGTGGGCTGTTTCACATGAGCCGTATGCAGTAATCACCTGCTCCAGCTACAGTATGTTTCTTTCCTCCCGAAATTCACAAGAAGTTCCCTAAAAAGCCCGCTACTGACTCCGCCCTTGACTCCGCCCCCTGTCCGTCCAAAATTTGGGCTGTCCAGATTTTTTGACCATTTTGTCCAGGAAAAATGAGAAATTGGGTTGGCAACCCTGAACTCCAGTGAAAATAATGTAATAAAAAAGTGCTTCATTGTTACAATTATTATGTATAAATTATGTAGTCAGTGTTTGCCCATTGTAAAATCTTTCCTCTCCCTGATTTACATTCTGACATTTATCACATGGCGACATCTTTACTGCTGGCAGGTGATGTCACTGGAAGGAGATGCTGCTTGCTTTTTGGGCAGTTGTAAACAGCTGTACACAGTAAAACAGCTGTTATTTCCCACTATGCAACAAGGTTCACAGACAGGAAACTGCCAGGACCATGGTCCTCACAGTTTCCTGTGGGAGGGGTTTCACCACAATATCAGCCATACAGAGCTCCCTGATGATCCGTTTGTGAAAAGTTATAGATTTCTCATGTAAAAGGGGGTATCAGCTACTGATTGGGATGAAGTTCAATTCTTGGTCACGGTTTTTCTTTAATGCAGTCTCTAAATGTCGCAAAATATTAAAATATTAATTTACTGTTGAGAAAAAAAAGCAGCCATGAGAAATCATCCTGATAAAGCTAACAGCGTAAATGTTCAAATAAGAACCAGCCTATAACCCCCAAAACACGTGTTAAAACATGCATTAAAACTAGGCAGCATTTGTGAGGACTAAGTGACCATTAAAAAGGACAAACCATTAAAAAGAGCAAATGACATTTAAGAGGGTCAAACAGTAAATCAAAGGCTTTGCTTCTATGAATATGTAAACCAATTTAATCGATGGAACACTGAAAGCAATGGAATTATTAGAGCAGTGAAATTCTTGACGTATGAAGAAAAATATTGCTCAGTCTTCGAGCTGTGGAACCCAATTACTGAATAACAACTGAAGGTCAACTGTGCCACTCGGTGACAGCCCCAGTGTACATCTGTGGTCACAGTCAGTCACAGCCATGCCTAACATGATAATGCCTAACATGATAGGGCATGCACTTAGGGTGGCAACAAGTTTAATTGTATCCCCAGTCTTGCTATATGGGATCAATTCATTAAGAGCTATGGATCCAGTTTGCACTAATCAGCCCTTCTCATTTAAAACATAATTATCTAATTGGTTTAGCCAGTAGCTACCCCATCATTTCAACTGCTATAATATTGATTTACTATTTTAAGAGCTACCAGTCTAACCTTTTACCCTTCAGCAGAAATTAAACAAACTACAGTGCATTCTTTCTAGTTTTTCTGTTTAGAAAGCATTGCTGAAACTTTAAAGGGACACGGTAGTGAAAGGTTCATGGAGGCTGCCTATTGCCTGTCAGTCATTCTGATCCTTTTAGCTGCAGTAGAGTCTGAATAAAACACCTGACACAAGCATGCATATAATATGGCCAGCTTAAATTACAGTATTTGATGTTTATATTGGTTCTGGGGCTGTGGCTGAAAGTACCGTATTAGAGACAAAAGATCAGCAGAACAGCCTACAAATTGGCATAATTCATATGGAAAAAAAGGCAGCCTTCACATCCCTCTCACTACAGTTCCCCTTTAAGTTTAGAGGATATAAATTACATAATAGTACAGTATATTGTCAGTGCTTATGGCAACAAAACTACTGATTTTGACTTTGATTAACATACCTGAGGTACACCTCCATTAAGTGCAACTTCACTATGATTAGCTATATGGCAAAAAGACACAGCTTAACCACTTGCCGACCGCCTACTTCATATTGGCGGCGGCAAAGTGGCAGCCCCAGGACCACGTAACGCAGAATGGCGTCAGGTCCTGGGGCACTCTTTGGCCGGGGATCGCGCGCTGGGATGCGCGCACATCCACCGGCAATAGGCTCCGCCCACCCGCGACGTCAACCAGCCGGCCAATCGGAAGCGCCGGCGGGTTGTTAACCAGACGATCCCCGGATAAGAAGCGTATAATACGCTTTGTAATGTTTACAAAGTGTATTATACAGGCTGCCTCCTGCCCTGGTGGTCCCAGTGTCCGAGGGATCACCAGGGCAGGCTGCAGCCACCCTAGTCTGCACCCAAACACACTGATCTGCCCCCCCCTGCCCCCTGATCGCCCACAGTACCCCTCAGACCCCCCCCCTGCCCACCCCCCAGACCACCATTTGCACATAATCACCCATCAATCACTCCCTGTCACTATCTGTCAACGCTATTTTTTTTTTTTAGTCCCTAAACTGCCCCCTGCTCCCTCCTGATCACCCCCCCCCCACCCCTCAGATTCTCCCCAGACCCCCCCAGACCCTCCCCCCCTGTGTACTGTATGCATCTATCCCCCCTGATCACCCGTCAATCACCCGTCAATCACTCCCTGTCACTGCCACCCATCAATCAGCCCCTAACCTGCCCCTTGCGGGCAATCTGATCACCCACCCACACCAATAGATCGCCCGCAGATCCGACATCAGATCACCTCCCAAATCCATCGTTTACATCTATTCTCTCCTCTAAACACCCACTAATTACCCATCAATCACCCCTATCACCACCTGTCACTGTTACCCATCAGATTAGACCCTAATCTGCCCCTTGCAGGCACCCAATCACCCGCCCACACGCTCAGATTGCCCTCAGACCCCCCCTTATCAATTCGCCAGTGCAATATTTACATCTGTTATTCCCTGTAATAACCCACTGATCACCTGTCAATCACCCATCAATCACCCCCTGTCACTGCCACCCATCAATCACCCCCTGTCACTGCCACCCATCAATCAGCCCCTCACCTGCCCCTTGCGGGCAATCTGATCACCCACCCACACCAATAGATCGCCCGCAGATCCGACATCAGGTCACCTCCCAAGTGCAGTGTTTACATCTCTTCTCTCCTCTAAACACCCACTAATTACCCATCAATCACCCCCTATCACCACCTGTCACTGTTACCCATCAGATTAGACCCTAATCTGCCCCTTGCGGGCACCCAATCACCCGCCCACACCTCAGAACGCCCTCAGACCCCAGCCCTGATCACCTCGCTAGTGCATTGCTTGCATCTATTTCCCCCCTCTAATCACACCTTGAGACACCCATAAATCACCTCCTGTCACCCCCTAGCACACCTACCCATCAGATCAGGCCCTAATTTGCCCCGTGTGGGCTCCTGATCACTCGGCCAAACCCTCAGATCCCCCTCAGACCCCCTTCCGATCACCTCCCCAGTGCATTGATTGCATCTATTTTCCCCTCTAACCGCCCCCTGAGACACCCATCAATCACCTCCTGTCACCCCCCTAGCACTCCTATCCATCAGATCAGGCCCAATACATCCTGTCATCTAAGAGGCCACCCTGCTTATGACCATTTCCACAAAATTTGCCCCCTCATAGACCACCTGTCATCAAAATTTGCAGATGCTTATACCCCTGAACAGTCATTTTGAGAAATTTGGTTTCCAGACTACTCACAGTTTTGGGCCCGTAAAATGCCAGGGCAGTATAGGAACCCCACAAGTGACCCCATTTTAGAAAGAAGACACCCCAAGGTATTCTGTTAGGTGTATGATGAGTTCATAGAAGATTTTATTTTTTGTCAAAAGTTAGCGGAAATTGGATTTTTATTGTTTTTTTCACAAAGTGTCATTTTTCACTAACTTGTGACAAAAAATAAAATCTTCTATGAACTCACCATACCCCTAACGGAATACCTTGGGGTGTCGTCTTTCTAAAATGGGGTCACTTGTGGGGTTCCTATACTGCCCTGGCATTTTAGGGGCCCTAAACCGTGGGGAGTAGTGTAGAAAACAAATGCCTCAAAATGACCTGTGAATAGGACGTTGGGCCCCTTAGCGCACCTAGGCTGCAAAAAAGTGTCACACATGTAGTATCGCCATACTCAGGAGAAGTAGTATAATGTGTTTTGTGGTGTATTTTTACACATACCCATGCTGGGTGGGAGAAATCTCTCTGTAAATGGACAATTGTGTGTAAAAAAAATCAAAAATGTGTCATTTACAGAGATATTTCTCCCACCCAGCATGGTTATATGTAAAAATACACCACAAAACACATTATACTACTTCTTCTGAGTACGGCGATACCACATGTGTGACACTTTTTTGCAGCCTAACTGTGCTAAGGGGCCCAAAGTCCAATGAGTACCTTTAGGATTTCACAGGTCATTTTGAGACATTTGGGTTCAAGACTACTCCTCACGGTTTAGGGCCCCTAAAATGCCAGGGCAGTATTGGAACCCCACAAATGACCCCATTCTAGAAAGAAGACACCCCAAGGTATTCTGTTAGGAGTATGGTGAGTTCATAGAAGATTTTATTTTTCGTCACAAGTTAGCGGAAATTGATATGTATTGTTTTTTTTTTTCCACAAAGTGTCATTTTCCGCTAACTTGTGACAAAAAAAAAATCTTCTATGAACTCACCATAACCCTAACGGAATACCTTGGGGTGTCTTCTTTCTAAAATGGGGTCACTTGTGGGGTTCCTATACTGCCCTGGCATTTTAGGGGCCCTAAACCGTGAGGAGTAGTCTAGAATCCAAATGCCTCAAAATGACCTGTGAATAGGACGTTAGGCCCCTTAGCGCACCTAGGTTGCAAAAAAGTGTCACACATGTGGTATCGCCGTACTCAGAAGAAGTAGTATAATGTGTTTTGGGGTGTATTTTTATACATACCCATGCTGGGTGGGAGAAATCTCTCTGTAAATGGACAATTGTGTGTAAAAAAAATCAAATAATTGTCATTTATAGAGATATTTCTCCCACCTAGCATCTGTATGTGTAAAAATACACCCCAAAACACATTATACTACTTCTCCTGAGTACGGCGGTACCACATGTGTGGCACTTTTTTGCACCCTAAGTGCGCTAAGGGGCCCAAAGTCCAATGAGTACCTTTAGGATTTCACAGGTCATTTTGCGACATTTGGTTTCAAGACTACTCCTCACGGTTTAGGGCCCCTAAAATGCCAGGGCAGTATAGGAACCCCACAAATGACCCCATTTTAGAAAGAAGACACCCCAAGGTATTCCGTTAGGAGTATGGTGAGTTCATAGAAGATTTTATTTTTGTCACAAGTTAGCGGAAAATGACACTTTGTGAAAAAAAACAATTAAAATCAATTTCCGCTAACTTGTGACAAAAAAAAAAAAAATCTTCTATGAACTCACCATACTCCTAATGGAATACCTTGGGGTGTCTTCTTTCTAAAATGGGGTAATTTGTGGGATTCCTATACTGTCCTGGCATTTTAGGGGCCCTAAACCGTGAGGAGCAGTCTTGAAACGAAATTTCTCAAAATGACCTGTGAAATCCTAAAGGTACTCATTGGACTTTGGGCCCCTTAGCGCAGTTAGGGTGCAAAAAAGTGCCACACATGTGGTATCGCCGTACTCAGGAGAAGTAGTATAATGTGTTTTGGGGTGTATTTTTCCACATACCCATGCTGAGTGGGAGAAATATCTCTATAAATTGACAATTGTGTGTAAAAAAAATAAAACAATTGTCATTTACGGAGATATTTCTCCCACCCAGCATGGGTATGTGTAAAAATACACCCCAAAACACATTATACTACTTCTCCTGAGTACGGCAATACCACATGTGTGGCACTTTTTTGCAGCCTAACTGCGCTAAGGGGCCCAAAGTCCAATGAGCATCTTTAGGCTTTACAGGGGTGCTTACAATTAGGCACCCCCCAAAATGCCAGGACAGTGAACACACCCCACAAATGACCCCATTTGGGAAAGTAGACACTTCAAGGTATTCAGAGAGGAGCATAGTGAGTCCGTGGCAGATTTCATTTTTTTTGTCGCAAGTTAGAAGAAATGGAAACCTTTTTTTGTTTTTGTTTTTTGTTACAAAGTGTCATTTTCCGCTAACTTGTGACAAAAAATAAAATCTTCTATGAACTCACCATGCCTCTCACTGAATACTTTGGGATGTCTTCTTTCCAAAATGGGGTCATTTGGGGGGGATTTGTACTATCCTGGAATTTTAGCCCCTCATGAAACCTGACAGGTGCGCAGAAAAGTCAGAGATGCTTGAAAATGGGAAAATTCACTTTTGGCACCATAGTTTGTAAACGCTATAACTTTTACCCAATCCAATAAATATACACTGAATGGTTTTTTTTTTTTATCAAAGACATGTAGCAGAATAACTTTCGCGCTCAAATGTATAGGAAATTTTACTTTATTTGAAAAATGTCAGCACAGAAAGTTAAAAAAGTCATTTTTTTGACAAAATTCATGTCTTTTTTGATGAATATAATAAAAAGTAAAACTCGCAGCAGCAATCAAATAGCACCGAAAGAAAGCTGTATTAGTGACAAGAAAAGGAGGTAAAATTCATTTAGGTGGTAGGTTGTATGACTGAGCAATAAACCGTGAAATCTGCAGTGGTCCGAATGGAAAAAAAGGCTCTGGTCCTTAAAGGGACTCCGAGCAGTGCAGAAACTATGGAAAGATGCATATCATTTTAAAGCTCTCTTTCTCCTCTTTCCAATGATATATAAACCACCACCCTACGTCTTTTAGTTTTCGCTATTTTCGCGATTGAAATTGCGCGACCACGATTTCTATCGCGAAAATAGAGAAAACTAAAAGGTGTAGGGCAACGATTTAGGTGTCGTCAGAAAGAGGAGAAAGAGAGCTTTAAAATGATATCTATCAAGCCATAGTTATATTGTATTACACAGGACGACACTTTCCCCAGTGTCAGCAGCTCCATTCTGCTGAATGCAGCTGCTGACTTTGACAAAAAGTCGCCCTGTGTAATACAATATAACTATGGCTTGATGGATATCATTTTAAAGCTCTCTTTCTCCTCTTTCTGACGACACCTACATCGTTGCCCTACGCCTTTTAGTTTTCTCTATTTTCGCGATCGAAATCGCGGCCGCGGCAATTTCAATCGCGAAAATAGCGAAAACTAAAAGGCGTAGGGTGGCAGTTTATATATCATTGGAAAGAGGAGAAAGAGAGCTTTAAAATGATGTGCATCTTTCCATAGTTTCTGCACTGCTCGGAGTCCCTTTAAGGGGTTTTATGACTGCAGTCCTTAAGTGGTTAAAGGGGCACTACAGCGAAAACCGGTAAAATGTAAAATATGTGCAAACATATACAAATAAGAAGTACATTTTTTCCACAGTAAAATGAGCCATAAATTACCTTTCTCCTATGTTGCTGTCACTTACAGTAGGCAGTAGAAATCTGACTGAAGTGACAGGTTTTGGACTAGTCCATCTCTTCATAGGGGATTCTCAGCCAGGCTATTTATTCTTTATAAAGATATTCCCTAAAAAGGATTTAAACAATGATGCTGGCCAGTTTCCCTGCTCCCTACACAGTTTTTGGCAGTTGGACAGAACAACTGCCATTCACTAAGTGCTTTTGAAAATAAATATATCCCTGAGAATCCCCTATAAAGAGATGGACTAGTCCAAAACCTGTCACTTTTGTCAGATTTCTACAACCTACTGTAAGTGACAGCAACATAGGAGAAAAGTAACTCTGGGAAAAAATGTACTTCTTATTTGTATATGTTTGCACATATTTAACATCTTTCAGTTTTTCGCTGTAGTGCCCCTTTAAGAAAGTGTAATTGAAGCTAACCACTGATTTGGATTGCAAACACCAAATTAATGTCAAAAGACACAGCTTAAAGTGAACCTGAACCGAGTAAAATTATTTAAAATAATGACATGATGTACCTGCAAATGAATATTTCATACTTACCTCAACATCAGTTCCTCTCAGAAGCTCACCATTTTCTTCTAACAACAATTCCTTCCAGTTCTGACAAGATCTTGTCAGACTTGTCTCTCTGGAAGCTGAAAGCCTTTTCCACAATATCAGTTGATGTCGGGGGCGCATGCGCGGCGCGGAGTGATGCAGACGCACCTTCCGTAAGCTCCGCTCACAGCACAGGCCGAACTAGACCAATCGCCCACTTAACGGGATCTCTGACCACTCAAAAACATCCCCAAGCCGTGGGAAGAGTTACGGACCCTGGAAATGTCACAGCAGGCAGCCAGCAAAAGGGACCAGCAGAGTAAAGCGGCTGATTTCTTCAGACCACGTGAGCCGTCCCAGACCAAGATGGCGCCGGGGAAGGAGCTCCCGGAAAGAGACCAGGCGGCAGGCAGTAAAGAGACCTTCTCTCTACAAGATATCCCCGCACTGATGGCAGACCTCAAAGAAACCTTCAGAGCGGACCTCCGAACAGCGGTAAACACAATAACAGCGCAGCTGGAAGATCTAGGAGGCCGCACGCATGTATTAGAAACGCGGGTAGACGACATGGCGGACGCCATCAACACCTTGCAAGACAACCAGGCAGCGCAGGATGAAAGGTTATCAATCACGGAGGCCAAACTTGAAGACATGGATAACAGGGGCAGGAGAGACAACCTAAGGCTGAGAGCAGTGCCCGAATCAGTGGAAGACATCAGAGGCTTCACCTTTGCTCTTTTTAAAGCACTCCTCCCAGATTGCAGCGAAGAACTCCTGAGGTTTGATAGAATTCACAGATCGCTCGTGAGGCCCAAAAGATCCGATCTACCCAGAGATATTATTATGAAAATGCACTATGCAGAAACCAAGGAACACATCCTGCGAGCGGCCAGAGGAATGGGACAGCAAGGCATAGGAGAATACAAGGTACAAATCTACCCCGATATCTCCCCTATCACATTAGCAAAGCGGCGCACTCTAAAGCCTGTCACCCTGGCCCTACAGAAAAGAGCGATACAATATAAATGGGGGTTCCCCTTTGCGTTAATCTTTACCTGGGGACCTAAGAAATACCAGATCACCACGCTCCAGGAAGGCCTGAGAGCCTTGAGGGAGAACAACGCACAGGAGGGCAGCGAGGAAATGATCACAGAACCTGGGGGCACAACGAAGCGTATACAAAGAGACTGGTCGGTGTCTCCTAACAATTCCAACAAAAGAAATAAAGATAGACATGGCACCCCATCTAAAATACCACAAGCTCAGAGGTCTTTGGACTTAAACAAATGATACACTTCACTGGATAATCTCCTATCTCCCCGAGAGTATGTCACTAAGAAACCGGGCTCCTTTGCCCTACAAAAAGGAGGAAAGCCCACTGCATATTTGATCAGATCCCAACAGTGGGTATATTCTGCTTTCTAAGTTACACAATTCGGCCGTACTGTGAAGAGGTGCTGCCCCACCTCATATCCCTTTGCCATCTGGGACGGGCACATGGAACATCTGTGCAAGCTTACCCCAGATATGCCAAGAGGTCTTTGGACCTATAGTTTTTGGCTATACAGCCAGTTGTTTTATATTATGTTTGTTGTTTTTCTTTTATGTGTTTACTGCAGATTAAGTTTAAGTTTAAGTTCATGTGAATCGGAGACATATTTCTATAATAGATGCTACAAAGATGTTTATCTCATTATGAATGTTAGGCCTACTCAGCAATTTGATGCAGGTATAGGATTTTTGTATGTGCAAAGAATGTACCACTACCAACCACCATGAAAGTTGTGAGCCACAATGCCCAAGTGCTTAATAGCCCAATTAAAAGGAACAAATGTATTAACTACTACAGATCCCTTCACCCCGATATAATACTCCTCCAGGAGACCCATTTTTCCAACAAATCTTTCCCGAAGTTTTTTCATAAGGACTACCCAAATCAATTTTTAGCTAACCATCCAGCTAAAAAAATAAATGGAGTGGCAATTTCAATGCATAGGAGTCTTCCCTTCATTCTGAAAAACAAGAGGATGGATAAAGAAGGAAGACTACTGATTCTAGAGGGGGAAATAGAGGGTAAAGGGTTAACAATTGTGAACATATACGCCCCATCCAACAAAAGTGGTACCTTCTTTGCAGAAGTAACTAATGAGATGAGGAAAACCAAAAACCCTGCAATCATCATGGGAGGCGACTTTAATTTAATTATCAACCCTAAACTAGACCACCAGTCCCCTAACCCCACCACTCTCAGACCCAAACCCACTAAATCCTTCTATAATTTACTTAAAGAGTGTAATCTAATCGACTCCTGGAGGGAAGTACATCCAAGGAAGAGCGACTTCACTTTTTTCTCAAACCCACATAGAAGCCTGTCTAGAATAGACTACATTTTTGCCTCTAAGTTAATAATCACCGGCATAAAAACCTCCAAAATCATACACACGCCCTTATCTGACCACTCTATCATGACATCTTCCTTCTCCCCGCTACATAGCATACCTAATAAACTTAAATGGAGGATCCCTCTATTCTTCCTATCTAACCCAACACAGGTAGAAAAAACAAACTCTTTACTACTAGAATACTTTAAATTCAACAAGCCCGAGGACACCTCTGCCAGTACCTGGTGGGATGCCCATAAAGCCTATATCAGGGGACACATTATTAATCTCCATAGTACTCTTAAAAAAGACAAGAAAGCACTTCAAACGGAATTAGAGTCCAGACTGCAGTACCTTAATAGAGCGTACTCCTCCCATATGTCAATTTCAGTCTTAAAACAGATCCAGGACACAAAAGAGAAATTGGATGCCCTACTAACAGAGGACATAGCTAAACAGTTTAGATGGCTGGGAGCCAAAAAATTTTATTTGGCAAACAAAGCCAACGCCAATCTAGCCAGGAAACTCAACGGCCAGAGAAGGGCACACACTCTGCATCCCCTGAAACTACCTAAAGGAGCACTAACCCACAACCCCAACAAAATTACAGAGCTTTTCAAGGAGTTCTATACTAATCTATATAAAAACAATAAATCATCCAACCCAGATAATATAAGAGACTTTCTAAACCAGGTCTCCTTACCACAAATAACACCGGATCAACTGGAATCCCTAAATGCCCCCTTCACCCTAGCTGAAGTAATCTCAGTAATCAAGGGCCTTAAACCCTTCAAAGCCCCAGGCCCGGATGGCTTAACCCCGCAATATTTTAAAAAATTTCAAGAAACTATAGCACCCCACCTCCTAACATACCTCGAATCAATAAGAGCAGGCCACAAAATATCAGAGGAATCCAATAAAGCCACTATAATAGTGATCCCTAAGGAGGGAAGAGACACCAAACTATGCAAAAATTATAGGCCTATCTCTTTGATAGACATCGACCACAAAATCTTAACCAAAATCCTGGCCTTGAGGTTAATAGATATACTACCTAACCTAATAAAAAATGACCAAGTGGGGTTCTTAAAAAACAGAGAGGGACCGGATAACATACGAAAACTATGTAACATACTTTATCATGCCCAAGCGAACCGCCTTCCTATGCTACTGCTGGCAGTAGACATAGAGAAGGCATTTGACTCTCTTAACTGGACTTATCTATACGAGGCGCTGTATAGATATGGTATAGGCGGACACTTTGTAAATATACTAAAAGTGCTATATTCCAACCCTACTGCCAATATACTTAACGCAGGTTTTGAGTCAGAAAGTTTCAACATTGAAAGGGGCTCCAGACAGGGATGCCCCCTCTCTCCTGCCCTATTCATATTGGCATTTGAACCACTATTAGAATATATAAGGATGAACCCCAATATCCAAGGTCCTCTAATAGGTAATAAAGTATATAAATGCAGCGCCTTTGCGGACGACCTGCTTCTAACTATCACAAACCCACATATCTCCATTCCCAACGTTTTAAATACACTCAAGACTTTTGGCCTAGTTTCAGGACTAAAAGCCAACCCAGATAAAACAGAAGCCTTGTTGGTGCAACACAGCACAGAGGCAGAGGGAAAGCTGAAGGGCAACTTTGACTTTGTTTGGAAGGAGTACGTTCTAAAGTACTTAGGTGTAAAACTCACCCCGGACTTGGATAAAATTCTGGACTTGAATTATATTCCATTATTTAAACACATCAAATCTAAATTACTTACCTGGAGCAGACTAAGAGTATCTTGGCTAGGTAGGATTACCGCCACTAAAATGATGGTCCTCCCAAAGGTCCTATATCTCTTTAGATCAATCCCATTATCACTACCTAGGTACAGACTAGAGACACTCCAGAGGGACATAAGGAGATTCATATGGGGGAAAAAGAGATCCTCAATTAAAGCCTCAATACTATGCGGACATAAGGAGTGGGGAGGGCTGGGAACCCCAAACCTAATAAAATACCAAGAGGCAGCTAGATCAGCCCAAATTCTAAGCTCCTCTTTCATCTCTCACAACTCACAATGGAAAGTCATAGAAGATGCCTATATCTCTCCCTATAGAATACAAGACATCCTATGGGTGACTCACCCTTGCATCACCCCTAAATCAATCAAGAATCCCATGACGAAAGACGCTTTTAAATTGTGGAACACTCTACGATTTAAATATAAGTTGATTTCAAGCAACTCACCTCTCACTCCTATTATTAGAAACCCAAATTTCTCCCCAGGCCTAAGAACAACACAGTTTGATTGGTGGACAGAGAACGGGTTCAATACATTCAGAGACCTATGCCCCAATGGCGAGGTTATATCCTTTCAAGAGCTAAGGACTCATCATGGTGTGCCACTAAGGGAACATTTCAGATTTCTCCAGATTCAGCATTTTATTAAAGGCCAGGGCCCACAACCGCTCCCATTTGAGAGAACAGTCATTGAACGTAACTTAATAGCGAATGGAGAAATACCCAGAGCTATTTCAGTAATATATAGACAGCTGATCAGACCACAAGAGATGGAAACATACTCATATCAGAGGGACTGGGAGAGGGACATAGGGGAGTCCATTTCAGAGGACACATGGACAAAAATATGGAGGAACTGCTCTAAATGTTCAAGTAACTCATCCCTAGTGGAAACTTCTCTGAAGGTACTCTACAGAACATACCTTACCCCAACCAAACTCTGCCACTATTCAAACAAATACTCTAGAAACTGTTTTAGAGGCTGTCAGGAGGAGGGTACCTTCTACCACATATGGTGGAAATGCCCCAAAGTCACCAGCATTTGGAGGCAAACGGCCTTGCTCTTCAAGGAGATTACTGGGGAGAACATAACTCCCTCCCCACTAAACTCCTTACTGAATGTTAAGTTGGAGCAGCTACCCAAAGCAGAGAATTCACTATATACCAAATTAGCCACAGCCTGTAGAATCCACATTGCTCACTCATGGATGTCTCACAACCTAAACTGGGATCAGATAATAACAAAAATCTCAAACACCTGCATAAATGAATACTTAACAGGCTTAATAAAGGACGAAACAGAACCCTTTTTTAAAACATGGGGCCCATGGCTCAAGTCTAAGTATGGTAAAAATCTTTGTATACAGGGACAATCCACACCCTAATAGAACATAACCCCTTCCTCCCCCTAGGGGGAAAAGGGAACAATAACTATTAAGATGCTCTCCGTTTATTGATTTTGTTTGCATTGTAAATCACCGTTAAGGTCAAATAAGTTGCAATAACCGAAATGTTTGCATGCTTTACTCTTCTCTATTCCTTTTTTCTCTTTACAACCAAGGCTGGACATTTAAAGATTTTATGCATCCTAGAAAGGGATAATTTGACTCCCATATTTTCTACCTTCGCTCCGCCTTAAAGGTTGGACATGTATGTCTCACATTGTCAGTTTTATGTAAAATTGGTTCTCATGTCTTACCTTTTATGGTTCAATAAAATCTTTTGAGAGTAAAAAAATATCAGTTGATGTCAGCTATAACTGTAAGGACAACTGATGTGTAAGGTAATGTCCATGTTTCCCTATGGCTCAAGCGATATTACTGGTTAATGGACTGCTGACCCTGAAGCTGTTACGGGTAATCAACATTTTTTCAAATGGAAGACGGAGAATTCTATTGATCACAGTGGACAAATAGGACGCTGGAGAGTTGAAAGAGATTGATAAGCAGACTACCTGGTAGGCAAGTACAGTATGTGTATGTTTATTTTGAATTTTTTCAGTTCTGGTTTGCTTTAAGAAAGCATCATTGATAATCACTGATTGGGTTTTCAAACACCAAATGAATGTCTTTCTATTGCGACTCTAGCTTGAAGGGTCTTCTGACTAACATCCCTCTTAGCGCCACATAGATTTTCCAGCATTTAGGACCACAGTTTATGAACCAGCAATCTCAAAAGAGAAACTTTGTTTAACCATTTTTGCACAGTAAAGTCTGTGTGATTTTTTTTTTGCAGTGCTACTGCAGTATGACAAAGAGTTGCAAACACAATGGGGCCAGGCAGCGCATGGCTATTTTAGTGGAACTCTACAAGTGCTCACAGCACCGGGTGTAGCCATGGCTAGGGGTGCCGCTGTGGTGCTCAGTCACTGTCTTCTTCCACCTGGATCTTATTTCATAGTCTGGGCAACATTCGGGAAAATAGCAGCAGGCAGTGCAGGGGACGATACTACTTCCTGCACTAGCTGTAGCACCCCTCCCTCTTCCTGTCCCGTGGGCAATGTGTCTCCTCGCTCTCTACACACAGCATGCAGTGAGTGAATGTGCAGAGCAGCAGAGTGAGTAGAGAGAATGATTGCTGTGCTGAAGCTGGTACATTAGCAGGGAGAGGTGGCAGGATGTGTTTGTTGCTTCAGAAGTTGCCTGTCATTAGTAGCCATGTGCACTGGCTGCTGTAATATCAGAGTGCCCTGGACTATTGATTATTTATCCTGGTCAGAGTAATTAATCAATAATGCAGGGCAGTTTGCTGTTGCAGAAGCCAGTGATACAGGTTCTGACAGTCGACTAATGAAGTGAGCAGAGAAGCAAGCTCCATGCAATTTAGATTAGCTTGATTGCAGGTAATCTTATCTCATTACCCAGCTCCCCTTCCCTCCCTGTTGTCTTCCCCCATGCCCCATTCCTCTTTTCAGATTTCAGTGGCTTCTTTTAACAGCATGCCCTTGCCAAACAGCACTGGTGAAGTCTGCAGTCCTGATGAGAGTCGTTCCTGCCATTTCTCCTCTCCCACCAGACTCTCTGTCTTGTGTGTCTACCTCTTTATACTACCCTTCCCTCCTATGCATCCTCCTCTTTTCTATGCCCCCTTTTCTGACTGTCCTCAGAGGAGCTCACAATACAATTGTTTCATAGTCATAATCCAATGTCCTACCATATTATTAATGTGTATTTACTGTATATAGTACTGATATCTTCTGCAGCACTGTATAGAATACATTTTCATAATGTTTATCTCCGTCCACATCCTGACGACTCCTTTTCCCCCAAAATCCCCCAAAATGTTCAGCAACACGCTCGGCACCCAAACTCGGGAACCCTCTCATGAAAACAATTGGTTGTTTTCAGCACCTGGTGTCAAATTCCCTAGGTACACCACTGCTGGAACCTATGCAACACATGTATTGTTCAGTGGCGTACCTAGGGTATTTGACACCCGGTGCTGATTATCCACAGACACCCCCCCCCCCCCAAATAAAAAGATGAAAATTAGTGAGCGTGACAGTGAGACAGTGGTAGGATTAGATTGTGAGCTCCTCTGAGGACAGTCAGTGACATGACTGTGTACTCTGCAATGTGCTGCAGAAGATGTCAGTGCTATATATATATATATATATATATACACACAATAATAATATGGTAGGACATTAGACTAAGACTATGGTAGGATTAGAGTGTGAGCTCCTCTGAGGACAGTCAGTCACATGCCTATGTACTCTGTAAAGTGCTGCAGGAGATGGCGCTGCTATATAAATACATAATAATAATAATATTGTAGGACATTAGACTATGACTGTGGTAGGATTAGATTGTAAGCTCTGAGGACAGTCAGTGACATGACTATGTACTCTGTAAAGTGCTGCAGGAGATGGCACTGCTATATAAATACATAATAATAATAATATTGTAGGACATTAGACTATGACTGTGGTAGGATTAGATTGTAAGCTCTGAGGACAGTCAGTGACATGACTATGTACTCTGTAAAGTGCTGCAGAAGATGTCAGTGTTATATAAATACATAATAATAATACGGTAGGACATTACACTATGATTATGGTAGGATTAGAGTGTGAACTCCTCTGAGGACAGTCAGTCACATGCCTATGTACTCTGTAAAGTGCTGCAGGAGATGTGAGAGCTAAATTAATACATAATATGGTAGGACATTACACTATGACTATGGTAGGATTAGATTGTGAGCTCCTCTGAGGCAAAGTGGGTGTGGCCATGGGTGGGGCTCCACTATATAACTAGATGTGGGTACCAGCTCCCCAGTATAGGCGGCAAGTCACATAAATATGTAGGGAGCTCCCAGTATAGGTAGTGAGGTGCCACAGTATAGGTGGTAAGATGTCCCCAGTATAAGTAGGAAGGTGTCCCCAGTATAGGTGCTAAGCGTCCACAGTATAGGAAGTAAGGTGACCCCCCAAGTATAGGTAGTAAGGTGACCCCCAGTATAGGTAGCAGGGTGTCCCCAGGCGGTGGTTGGGTAGGTAGGTAGCAGTTTGTGGGGTTTTAGGCAGGTAGATAGCAATGTGTTGGTTTAGGTAGTCCGGTAGCAGTGTATGTGTAGTTAGGTAGGAGCTTGTGGGGTTTTTACTTAGGCAGATAGGAAGCAGTGTGTGGGTTTAGGTAGGTAGCAGTGTGTGCGTAAGTAGGCAGGTAGGTAGCAGTGTGTGGGTAGGTAGGTAGAAGTTTGTGGGGTTCTAGCTAAGTAACGTAGCAGTGTGTAGGTTTAGGTAGTTAGGTAGCAGTGCGTGGGTGGTTAGGTAGGTAAGGTTTAGGTAGCGGTGGGTGGTTAGGTAGGTTGGTAAGTTTAGGTATATAGGCAGCAATGGGTGGTTAGGTAGTAGAGTGGTTAGATAAATGGGTAGCAATATGTGGGTTTAGGTAGGTAGCAGTGTTTGGGTTTAGGTAGGTAGTAGTGTGTGGGTAGGTAGGTAGGAAACAGTTTGTGGGGTTTAAGGTAGGTAGCAGTGTTTGGGTTGGTGGTTAGGTAGATAGGTAGGTAAGATTAAGGTAGCGGTGGGTGGTTAGGTAAGTTGGTAAGGTGTAGGTAGGTAAGTAGGCAGCAGTGGGTGGGTAGGTAGGTAGCAGTGTTTGGGTGGGTGGTTAGGTAGATAGGTAGGTAAGGTATAGGTAGCGGTGGGTGGTTAGGTAAGTTGGTAAGGTTTAGGTAGGTGGGCAGCAGTGGGTGCGTAGGTAGGTAGGTAGCAGTGTTTGGGTGGGTGGTTAGGTAGATAGGTAGGTAAAATTTAGGTAGGGGTGGGTGGTTAGGTATGTTGGTAAGGTGTAGGTAGGTAGGCAGCAGTGGGTGGGTAGGTAGGTAGCAGTGTTTGGGTGGGTGGTTAGGTAGATAGATAGGTAGGTAAGAGATAGGTAGGTAGGTAAGGTATAGGTAGCGGTGGGTGGTTAGGTAAGGTGTAGGTAGGTAGGTAGGCAGCAGTGGGTGGGTAGGTAGGTAGCAGTGTTTGGGTTGGTGGTTAGGTAGATAGGTAGGTAAGGTTTAGGTAGCAGTGGGTGGTAGGTAGTGTTTCTCTCTCTCTCCCTCCTCCCATCAGACCTGCAGATCAGCGCGGTGAACAGGAGCAGAAACCTCAGATCAGCGTGGGACCCGGCTGACAGAGCGGCGCACACTGTGCACCTGCGCGACTCGGCTCATATGCAGGAGGTGACGAGTGACGTCACTTCCGCATATGAAGTAGTCGGGTCCCGCAGTGTCTGTGTCACGGTGCTCGCCGCGTAGATCTGTTGGTCTGATGATGAGAGGGAACACGGGGGGGGGGGGGGGATGGTGCCAGCGGAGCCCAGCCCGAGGTCCCTGCAGGGATTGAGGCCACAGGTGAGCCAAGCACAGCGGCAGGGGCGGCAGCACAGGACTCCGGGTGTCACCCCCCACCATGAAGACACCCGGGGCGGGCCGCTCCTGCCGCTTGACGGTAGGAACGCCACTGGTATTGTTAATTATGTAACTTGCGCTGCATCAGTAGTTTAAATACGTAAAATTGCCAAAACTTGCCTCCATATGGGAATTTTCCCATCTTTTAGTAAATATCCCTATATTTCATGATAGCACACACTGGGGTGAACCTGACATCGACATGAGAAAATGATGCTTAAAGGGAAACTTTTTTGAAAAAGTGATGAGTTAAACAACTGTATCTATCCTCCTACTTTTGAAAATAACTTTTAGATATACCACAATTTTATGTTATGTTTAACTGCATCCGGACAGCGGTGATTGAAATGTACGCCCTGTTTGGTTATTCCTGCCCGGGGCGTAGATTTCACCTCACTGCCGCAGTGCGCTCTCGAACTGTTCTCTATCTGCCGCAGCTCACTCACCCTGCTGTCAATATGACGGCAGAGGTCTGTGAGCCGGTCAGGAGCTGATTTCATTGGCTCCTAACCCTGTCATAACTGTGATCCAATCTCAGTGGCTCAATTGATGACAGGGCCAGGAGCCAATGAAATTGTCTCCTGACCAGCTCACTGAGCTCTGCTGTCATAGAGAAGGCAGAACAGGTGGGCTGAGGCAACGGGTGGCCGGCGTGAACGGTGGTAGCGGTGATTCATTACGGTAATTCAATGGTATGCGGCAGTTTTTTGTGCCAGTGGTCTCTGGTCCTAAAGGGACCAGAGACCGTCGATACAAAAGGGGTTAAAAACTTTAAAAAACCTGCTTTATTGTTTTGTCTGAGCTCAATGAAACAATCTGTCCCAGTGTCTCAAACTGCTCAAATATATGAACTATTCATCTTTTTTTTTATCTACCCTCTCGAGGCCGAGAACTGGGCTTCTGAGACGAAAGTATTTTTTAGCTTTAATTCCTTATTAGATAGGGAGTTAGGGACCCTATTGTCGGACTGGGTCCCAACTGGAGAAAAACTGTCAGTTGCATAGCTTAATATTAACTCTTTCAGGCAGAGAAAGAAGAAAAGCATCACCGCATATTTATTTGTGTGCTTGGCACTGTACATACACATGTCTATCTCATCCTGTCACATGCCACTTAAGCTACCCTTTAAGTTCTACTAGTTTTACTATGCACACAGAAACTAAACATGATTAATCTGTTATGTAATAGTCTGGGCTAGTTATGTAACCTCACAGTCTGACTGGACAACAGGGGTACAGCTTGGCCCAGGTGAACCAAGCAGCTGCTTTGGGACTCACCCACAACAGGGGACTCCTATGGTGCCAGAGCTCCCCGTCACACACACAGACCTTAGATCAGTAGCAACATGAACAGAGGGGGAAGCGGTGCAGTGACCAGGGAGAACACTGCAAATGCCGAAGTGAGGCCATTGCTCACTTCCTGCATTTGAAGTATGCTGTACAGTTACTTTGCGCTGTCGGCGAGTGTTGGGGATGGAGAGGCAGAAGGAAGCTACAAAGCCTTCTGACACCAATGCCCTATATGGTGGGGAGACATCTTTGGCTACCTATACTTTGGGTGACTATCTATAGTGGGGGGGTCACCTTGGCTACCTATACTGGGGGTGTCCGCCTACACTGGGTGGTTGCACCTTAGGCTACCTACTTATACTGAAAGTGGATCCGAGGTGAACTTTTACACATTGCATAACTGTGTTCCTTTACTATTGTTTATAGGGCGTTCCTCAAGCCAAATACTTTTTTGTTTTTGTTTTAATACTCTAATTCCCTATAAACTATAAAAGCCACGCCCACAGGTTTTCAGAGAGCCTTGGCAGTAGCAAGGGCTCATGGGAGATCAGTCTGGGCAGGAGGAGGGGGAGGTGTTACTAGCCATTGATTTCAGAAGCGGAGGGAGGAGGAGGGGGGATTAGGCTGATGGCTCAAGATACAGATAAGCCTGCCTCTGTGTAATGTTTACAAACAACATGGCTGCTGTCATTGTATCACAGGAATAAATAATCATATTCTATTAAAACTGTTTGCAGCTATATTTGATGTGTAAACCATCTAAACTTTAGATAAGATATATAGACAAGTTACTTGTTATAGTTAGTTTTTCATCTCGGATCCACTTGAAAGGCCACATTTTTTCAGGCTACCTATTATTACAGGAGAAGGGGCCTCTGACGGGTGGGGAGGGTCACAAATGATGTGCTGCTTGGGGCCACAAAAACCTTAGTAGCAACCTTGCTGGACTGCCATGGAAGATGAAGCCATGTTTCTTCAAAAAAAAACAACTAAAAAACGAATTATCCAACTGTTCCCACAATGTCAGCACCCCATTCAAGAAGCCACTATGTGGCTTCATTGCCGCACTCCTCTTTTTGTAGGAGGGAGCTTTAGAGGGGAGGGTACACCAGTGATAGAGGGGAGAGGGGAAAGACAGGCTTCAGGCCAATGATGTCCAGAGTCCATGTAAGCAGACAAGTTTTTACCCAGACAGAGATCCGTGTCCCTGCATGTGTCCAGCCACTGATTGGCAACTGCACACCTTCAAGGCATTATAAGGTAGCCCACTGAGTAGCCACTGTTAAGTATAATTAAACTTTGATCCAGAATTTTACTTTTACCAGAACACAAACTGCAACATTAATCCTAAGAAAGTAAATTGCAAGGCTGGAGCTAAGCCATAGCTTCTAGGTTGGACAGTGATAGCTGCTAACACTGGCTTTAGACAAGTATTTAACATGATGCCCGATTCCCTTTTATACTTGTACAATAATGATCACACATGTCAGAATTAATTTAAATGTTTCACAATATGCTCTATTCAACCCATGATCATGTCATAATAACATTACACTAGACATTTAAATTCAATTTAATGACTGCAAATGAATGAATTAAATCTGTCACTTTTGCCTTTTGCATAATGTTCACAGATTCCTTAGGGTCACTATGCTTTGCAAATTTGCATGTAGTGAAAATTGACTAGGTATGAAATAACTTACATTATCTATTAATGAACTAATTTTGGATATTTTTGACACTCAAAGCTCCTAATTAATTTAATTGTGATTAATGAATTACACAGGGAACATTAACAGACATTTCACCTGATGTTGGGACCAAAGCATAGTCTAGAAACTTTATACACGAATCTTCTCATTAATTATCTCTCCTAATCTGTTTTATCTCATAATTTACCTCTATCTGTCTTATCGCATGAATGATCTTTCTCTACCTGTCCCATATAATTAATTATATCTCCTTATCTGTCTTATTTCAGGAAATATCTCTCAATCTACTTTCACCTTCTCTATAAAACATTTACAGGGGACCTGAATTAATATGTGACATGATTAGATAAACTTGTGTATGTGCAGTCCCAAACCTACATAGAACTAGGCTGTGTTCCTTTTTTCATTTTTCTCATTGTAAGGGCTACAAATGTAGGTATGTAAATGACACTTTCCCTTCAGATGAACCCCATTTAATGGTAAGCCCCCCTTCAGGTGCCCACTGTCTTCCTAGTAAAAAAAAATCCTAAGTGCCAAGTCCATTTTGAATATCTGTCAACAGTGGAATTACTAGCAATCACACTACATAGTTGCCAATATTTTATTGAATAAATGTGTGTACTGGCCACTATCTGACCAGAGCTATGGCTGCCAATGTAGCGCTATATATGCCTGCATGTACACTGTTTTCCTATTCTCTTCAATTAACCTATGCATAACTGCAGTGGCAACAAGACATGGTTCCAAAAGACATATTTCTAAGCTTCCACTACAGCCCCTCACCTTAGTATATCAGGGCCACAAAGTGCAACTGTGATATAGATTTGTTTTACAGCTTAGAAACAGAATGTATTTAATGAGTTAAATTCCTAATCACATCTACTAAACAAAACTTTGAGTTGAATGTATAATGTAACCCATTTTTTTTCTGGCAAGTAGAAAAAGGAGATTGATGGCTTTAATATATTTGTTTGTTCTCCGAGTAAAATCCTTAAAATTAAAAGATTATTTCAGCCCCTTTGAAGGTTCTCTTTGTGATCTATGGTCAGGAAAACAATTTACTTCTGTAATGTAACAGTGAAAGTCGTAGGTGATAGCAGCGTAACATCGAAACAAAGATGCATTACAAATTGCATTTCCTCCAGCCTGGTTTCAAATACTCTCCTATCATACACAAAACAAGATGTGACATTAACCCTCTAATAAAAACATATAATGAAGAACAGGGACAATTATGGAATATGTTTTCATCAATAATGAATTCCTGTAAATTTTCAGTTTCATTAGTAATATCTTTAATCTTTGCACTTTGCCGTAATCAGGGGAACATCAGCTTTCTGTACTGCACAGCTTTCTTTTATTTGAGAATGAGAGTGTATCGGCATACTGACTAGACCACACTGGTGGAAGTGCCTGTAGATGTTAGATGTCCACTCATCTGCAATTTTGGTAAGATTGTCACTCTGCGGAACAGCTTGAAGTGGACTTCCACTGCTTGCTGCTAATTCGGAAATGTTTCCCTCTCTCTAGGTTACTGTGGTGCCATAGTCCTCTGTTACAGAAAAGTGTTATTCGCCTTTCTTGGCTCTGATGTCTGTAGTCCTTGGTAGTAATGGGCAAGAATTACTCTAGCATGTAAACTTAAGGGGCCCATACACTGGTCGATTTCATCCATCGATCGATCGATCGATTCTATAGAATCGATCAGAAATCGATTCTATCAAATTTATCGATCAATCGATTTGTGGCCAATTTCGATCGATTTGATCTATCTGACAGGATGGAAAATCAAGGTCGATCTGCTGCTGGCAGCAAATCGATGGCCCATAGAGTTGCATTGGATCTAATGGTCCAGTAATGCATTTAAATAGATTTCCAATAGATTTCAGAATCTGTTCCTAGTGTGTGGCACACATCGGATAGATTCCTGTCCGATTGGACTTGACAGGCATCTGACAGAAATGATTATGTTGGTCGAATCTGCTGCAAATCTATAAGTGTATGGCCATCTTTACATTGATCAAAAAAGCAAAACAAATTGAGCCTATCAAGGCTTGCAGCTGAATATCTGGCAACTGGCTATTTAACTGTTTTACCTAGATAGTTAAATCTACCTAGCTAGTTTTTTTTTACTTACATTTTACTTTAAACTAATATATATTTGTACAAAGTTCAGCTTTAACCTTCCTGGAGGTAAGCCCGAGCTGAGCTCGGGCTATGCCGCGCAGAAGGATATCTCAGCCCCTGGTGGGGCGATTTTCTTCGTTTAAAATGCTGTACGCGCAGCTAGCACTTTGCTAGCCGCGCGTACAGCTTGATCGCCGCCGTTCTGCGGCGATCGCCCGCACGCAGCGGCGCAAGAGGGCCCCCCCCCACCACCAGAGCCCTGCGCTGCCCGGACCAATGAATTCCGGGCAGCGCTATGGGCTGGATCGGAGGTGTCTGATGTCAGGACGTCGGCTGACGTCCATGACGTCATTCCGATTGTCGCCATGGCGACTGGAGAAGCCAAACAGGGGAACGCGTTATATACGCGTTCCCCTGTTTGCTATTGATGCCGGCGACGATCGCACTAGAGGGACACATGCGCCCTCTAGTGGTGTTTCATGTAGCTACCACTCTGGTAGCTTTACATGAAACAAAAAAAAAATTAAAAAAAAGGATTTTTGCCTTTTTGGCGGATCCGAGATGAAAAACTAACTATAACAAGTAACTTGTCTATATATCTTATCTAAAATGTAGATAGTTTACACAGCAAATCTAGCTGCAAACAGCTTCAACAGTTTGATGATTATTTATTCCTGTGATACAATGAGGGCAGCCATGTACTGTTTGTGACATTACACACAGTCAAACTGATAGCATCTCCAGCTTTCAGCCTGTGGCAAATTCAGTCTCCTCTCCTCCTCCCTCCTCCCCTCTGCCTCTGAAATCTCTGGATAGTAACCTCCTCCTCCTGCCCAGACTGAGCTCCCATAAGCCCCTGTGTTCAGCTGCAGTTCCTGTCTCATCCACTGAACTGATTCGGTTCAATGTGATGAGCCGGATCACTCAGCTCACCGGAAAGAACCGGCTCAAATGAACCAGACATCGCTACTTACTCATCGCTTGGAACGAGATGGAGGTAAGTCCCGACTCCCGCCCGCTGCCAGCCGCCCGCAAATTTTAGTTTGGGGGGGGGGGGGAGAGTAAGGAAGAGGGATACCCAAGGTGAGAGAGGGGAGGGAACGTCCCCCCTTCCCCATTGTGCCCACCGATCCCTCTTCTCTGCACTCTTTTTCCTCCACATATGCTAGGGTGGACTTCGTCCACCGTCTGAAAAAAGCAGGTGGACATCGTCCACCCACGTCCACGCCCCACTCGACTCCTGCTTTCAGCCATAGACCCTGAACAAGCATGCAGCAGATCAGGTGTTTCTTGCAATAATGTCAGAACTGACAAGATTAGATGCATGCTTGTTTCTGATGTAATTCATCCACTACGGCAGACAAATAGATCAGCAGGGCTGCCAGGCAACTAGTATCGTTTTCAAGGAAATAAATATGGCAGCCTCATATCACTCTCACCTCGGGTTCATTTTAAAAATCGCCATTTAATGCAATAGTGTGCTAAAGAATGAATTTAATAGGCATTCATTGCATATATATATATATTTATATATATATCTAGTAATTGTACTCTACCTAGCTGCTAAAAAATGGGCAGCCGCCCATGCCTCCATGCACTGACTGCACTGCATATTATATGAAAATATATATTGCTGTATCGTCTCCTCTCTATGGGGAGGGGTGTTATTGCTCAAGGGTGCCTATGCTCGTGGACCCAACAAAATGTTGCCATGGGGCTCCATAAAATATAGGTATGCCTCTGATTTGTACACACTTGTAAAATAATTCCACAGTAAAACTATTTCCCCTCAAATCTACAGATCATCTTATTTATTTTTATGGCTTAGAGTCCATTCAGTCTTGTTTCTTGAACTTAATTATAACCCTTGTCATTTGCTTTCCTCAGAGACACTTCATTTCCAATTAAGTGCGGGAGGAATTAAACAAACTAATCCCATCTGGAAGGGCAGGAGTTAGAATGTGAAACCTTTCATAGACCACAACATTAATTTAACTGGTGTTTAACATAGCTTTCCTACCCACACCATTAGCATCTTCCTTGCAAAAGACTCTTAATTCATCACTGTCTCAGAGACTGAATACTGCAAAGACAGACTGGCCAAGTGTGAAAGAATCTTCATTTTGTAATGGTGCCAAACTCTTACATTAGTTTTTTGTAAGGTTCCTTTTTAGTCTGTGTAGAGTAACACTGACACTAAGTGAAATAAATGTTATTGGAGTCCTCTATCAGATGTTAACTAAGTGGAATTGAAATTAGGTCACTCATTACTAGAAAGGTACTGGAGGTCAATTTCTGAACATATGCCACGGATTGTTTTTCAGATCTACCTTGACTAGACTAGCTATTCTTCAATTTAGGTATAGCATAATAATGAGTAATATATCATAATAATGAGTAACCATAATGCCACTGTATGTGCCTCTTATAGTGCTTGTAATTTAAAGGGATACTGTAGGGGGGTCGGGGGAAAATGAGCTGAACTTACCCGGGGCTTCTAATGGTCCCCCGCAGACATCCTGTGTTGGCGCAGCCACTCCCCAATGCTCCGGCCCCGCCTCCGGTTCACTTCTGGAATTTCTGACTTTAAAGTCAGAAAACCACTGCACCTGCGTTGCCGTGTCCTTGCTCCCGCTGATGTCACCAGGAGTGTACTGCGCAGACACAGACCATACTGGGCCTGCGCTGTGCGCTCTTGATGACATCAGCGGGATCGAGGACACAGCAACGCAGGCGCAGTGGTTTTCTGACTTTAAAGTCAGAAATTCCAGAAGTGAACCGGAGGCGGGGCTGAAACATCGGTGAGCGGCTGCGCGGGCACAGGATGTCTGCGGGGGACCATTAGCAGCCCCGGGTAAGTTCAGCTCATTTTCCCCCGACCCCCCCTACAGTATCCCTTTAAAGCAGCCATACTATTCCAGGAAAAAAAACACACACACATATATATGTAGATAAATACTTGTTCTACTTACATAACATAATTATTGTACTGTCCATGTTTTGATTTCAGTGAATTTTATAAAGTAAGTAAAGAGAAAACTGCCTCTGACTGAACCCAATCCTGATGTAATTTCCTCCCTTACTCTTTTTTCTCCTAGAAACTACACTGTCATATCTATCTTGCTTTGTAAACACATGTGAGCACAGAATAGATCGTACTTCAGCAGCTTCTTCCTTCTGTGGGAGGGGAGATAATTATTATTATTGATTTATAAAGCGCCAACATATTCCGTGGCGCTGTACAAAGTAATAAGCAAACATGGGGTACAAAATAATACAAACAATGGAATACCCCAATATACAAAATACAAAGTTGGTACAAAATACAGAAACTATACAAAATACAGAATTGGCAATTACTGTGACAAAATTAATATAACAAGCTTCCATTTCCCCGGAAATGTACCAAATAGAATGCTTGTAATGCAGGGTCAGTTTGCAGACTGCATAATAAACACAGAGCAGTGGGTAAATGGGATTTGATTTTATGGCTGAGAATCCTGATTTAAATTCAACCTATCACAAGAAAAGAAAGGATAGTTCAACTTAGTACACAAATACCAAAGTTTCAAGGCTGGGCTGCTGCTGATCCCACTGAATGCACATTGCTGTCAGCGAGTGTTAGAGAAGCCAGACTCCCAACTTCCTATGCAGAATCTTTTGCGCAGCAGCAGACAGATCTTTGCCTCAGAGCAAATATTGCCTTGACAAAGGGGTCCTACGCGGTTCCGAAACGTTGGCCATAATTTTACATGGAACTAATAAAGATTGATTTTGGATGTGCCAGCTTTCTTCCTTTCTGAGTGAAGGCGTATCTTGCAAGGGGGTGGTAGTAAATCTTGCCTCTCCTTGCAAGGAACCCTTATCTCAGTACTGAGAGATAAGAGGCTCTTCCAATCTCTGTGTCACCAAAAAAAGGAAGTGATGAAGCCACCTGGTTACCTCCTCATTTGATGCAAAATGTATGTAACTTGGTACGATCCAAATCAGCATAAAATTCATTTGATTATCATAGTTCTAAGCTGCATACAATTTGCATTACATTTCCAAACAAGTAAAAAAAACTACCATCTTATTGATCATCACCATCACTCAACAAGGGGTGGCCACATTTGCACCTTTGCCTAGGTGAATTCGTAAAAGGGGACATTTTTTGACCCCTTACTTCCTTGCGAAGAATTAAAAAATAAAGAAACTCCCACTGTGTGTAAAATATTTTACTGAACTAAAATACACAAATAGGTTGTAAAAAAACACTGCACCCTTGCCATGCAAGCAGATGGCAGGTTCCTTAATCAAAGCAAAAATATTTCCCTAAAAAGACAAAACAGAAGGTTTGTACAATATATCTATATTACAATGTTGGATTTTATTAATAGGGATTTTAAAGGCAGGAATATGTGGTTTATTTTTCCTTGAAATTTTTGTATCATCACACACATTTATGTTTATATGAATGAATAGGTGAACAGAATATGCCCCTCTTAAGTATCCAGTTGTGTATAGATGGTGATCTACAACTCTTTACTAAAGTAACATACATATGTCCAACTTCTATTGCCTGAAACGATCTTCAGAGATAGCTTTATATTTTTAGAGTTGTTTAGCTTCCAGCTGAGCAGAATGTTTTGTTCTAGGGAAAGGAGAGGGGGGCAAATGAGCAGTCGCCACCCCACACAGAATCAGTAGTAGTTGAGGGGACTGCAATCTGTTCTACCAGACTATTTAAAGGGAACCAGAGACAAAGCACTCTCATGTATTTTACCATATATATCAGTGGGAACATTAGAGAAACCACCTACCCTGTTCTCTGTTTCAATCTTCACTGTTCAGCTTGCTTCTTATCAGCCCTGATAAAATCCCAGACTGAGCATTCAGTCTGGCTTTGCTCAGGAATCTTTATAGCTGAGCCTGTCTGTCTTTTCAAGCCCAAGCCTGCCCCCTTGTGGCACTGCTACAATGATTTTGCTATAATGATTCCTGAGCAAAGCCAGACTGAATGCTCAGTTAGGGATTTTATCAGGGCTGATAACAAGTAGGCTAAACAGTGAATAATGAAACAGAAAGCAGGGTAGGTGTTTTCTCTAATGTTCCCACTGATATACAGTACATGGTAAAATACATGAAGGTGCTTCGTCTCTGGTTCACTTTAAAGGGAACCAGAGGTGAGAGGGAGATTTAGACTGCTATATTTCTTTCCTTGCAAAAAATGTCAGTTGCCTAACAGCCCCCATTGACCTGGCATAAGTAGTGTCTGAGTCAAATCCCTGGAACAAGCATATGACTAATCCAGTAAAACCTGAATGCTTGTTCAGGGTCTATGGCTAAAGATATTAGCGACACAGGATCAGGAGGATTGCTAGGTAAATGGTATTGTTTAAAAATAAATAAATATGGCAGCCTCCATATCCCTCTCACCTCGGGTTCCCTTTAAGAGAGGGTCAGCAGCACAAGGTCAGCTTCATCAGGATACTGACTGTATGCACTTTAGATCAGAGCTGTTTCTGACCTTTACACACATACATACATTATACCAATTTTAATTTAATTAAAAAATGATTTCTATATAATACAATAATGCTACAACAATTGAAGTGCAATGCCCAGCACAATGACAACCATCTGAAGGTATAAAAGGAGTGTTACCAGTATCCCAGAATATCCAGTGCAACTCTGGGCACCAAGAAAGACAAGTCAAGAAAAGACAAGACACAGAACATTTATGTTGCACTTTTCTCCTAAAGACTCAAAATGCTTCCGTGATGCAGCCACTTAGAGTGCACTTCAAGGGTGACCAGGATCATTAGGGAGCCTTCCCCTTAGACTCCCTACTGTTTTATGTTCTGGCTTGTACCAGGATTCAAACCATGGTCAGAGGCTCAAACCACCATGCACCCGGCTCAAACCAACATGCACCCGGCTCAAACCCTGCAACCAAAACACTCAAATCTTATCTGGTTTAGATTTCAATTCAAATTGCACCTTCAATCTAATGACAAAAAAATTGCGCAACCCAGATTTTGTTCTTGGTGTGACACCTGGAACTTTTAAATGGTGGGTGGAGCACAACTTAAGTGTGTTACCGCCTATGCTACTATCTGAATTCATCCAAAACTTCCATCCACCCACCCTCCACTCAGCTCTTCAGGATGCAACAGATATTTAATTATTTAGCTTTACTAAAGGGTCCTGAAAATATTGTCTTATATTCCTGGTTTGAGTCCAGGTGATCGTTATTTGGATGGGGGATTAATATACGTTTTGTATGGAACCCTTCTATATACACTGGATGTCCCCCTTAGGTCCATTTATGGTCCTATGAGGGGATAGACCAACTGTGATCAAATTCCCATACCATAGGTTGTTTGATATATTATGTGGGTGGCAAAGATGTACTTAGCTGCCTCGTGTAAACAACCCTCCCTTTCCCCTCCATAATTTTCTAGAAGCTAACCGACGTAGTGGTTTCAGAAGATATACAGTACTGGCAAAAATCAATGATACTTTGCCAAACTTCCAGAAGACATGGTCTATCTGGATAGCTTCACTAAATAACCAAGGCTTGAAACTTTGTCTATTTACCTAATTTGACTGTTTGCATGTAACCAAGCCTTTCATCACCTATATGTCAAACATTCCTCAGTCTGTAATTATGTTACCATGTTGGTGGCAGCTCTGATCAGCTGGTGTTTTATTAGTAGATTGGCATATGATATGCCCTGATGTAGGTAATAATTTTTATGTTATTGTTTGTGGGGTTTTTTTTCGCTAAAGTGTATTGAGAACCCCTGCGAGGGATTACACTTTGTTCAGTTACTCTGTCTGTGAACTTTTCTACAATAAAATATCTTTGAAAATAAATCTACCCAGTGTCCCGTAAAAGATATGTACTGGTCCTGCCAGTGTTTTCTCAACCAAACATAGAGGGATAACTAAAGAATTGAGAGAAAAGTTGTCCACTTGCTTTATTTTATTATCACCGATTTATAACATCACCCAAATTGAAGGTTAGTGCAGTAAAACCTGAAACATAGCTCTATTCAAAGATATGACACGTTCTTTGCAAAAAAGCAAAAACTGTTTTCTCGACCACATAACCATTGTCAGGTGCACCTTGCCACTGACAGGCTGTGATTTACGAAGGTGAGGGATTACATATTGCCATCCTTTGTCTTAGTGCTGCCCAATAACATAATACAATACAATACAATACCATAACATTTCTATAGCGCTTTTCTCCCATAGGATTTAAAGCGCTTAGGTTCTCTCAGATTCAGTAATTGGTAGTAGGATGAAGTATTCACACAACAAAAGTTATATTTCTGCAAATGCCAAACTGAACAGGTGGGTTTTCAGTCTGGATTTAAACACGTCCAGGGATGGAACTGTCCTGCTCTGTTGAGGTAAGGAGTTCCAAAACGTAGGGGCAGCATGACAGAAGACTCTGGGACCAAAAGTTTCCAAGTGGACTCTGGGTATGACAAGATTATTAGAACCTGTGGATCTGAGAATGCTGGGATTGCTACACAGCTGCAACATATCTTTCATGTATCCAGGGCCTAGATTATTCAGGGATTTAAATGTCAGTAGGCCGATCTTGAATAGGACCCTCCATTTTATAGGTAGCCAGTGAAGGGAGTGCAGGACTGGCGTTATGTGGCAGTGACGGGGTTGGTTGGTTAGCAGTCTGGCAGCAGTATTCTGTATCCTGTAGGTGGTACAAGACCTTTTTGGAAGGCCAGTGTAGAGAGCATTACAGTAGTCCAGTCGGGATGTGATGAAGGCATGGACTAAGGTTGGCAGATCTTCTGGGGGGATGAGGTGCTTGATTTTTGCAATGTTCTTCAGGTGAAAATAGGATGATTTCACCACAGCAGAGATTTGAGTTCTGAAGTTTAAATTCCCATCAATTAGAACTCCCAGGCTACGCACATGAACAGCGCTGCGTAGATCCGTGCCTCCTATTCCCAGTGGTGAAAACTGCAAGTTAAGTTGTTTTGTTATCATACTCTGCCCTCCAATCAGAAGGACTTCAGTTTTGTCTGCATTTAGTTTCAGCCAGTTGTCATTCATCCATTGCTGTAGTTCATGTAAGCAGGCGTTTATAGTTAGAGTTGGGTCTGTCACACCAGGCTTGAAGGAAAGATATAGTTGGGTGTCATCTGCATAGCAGTGGTATGTCAGGCCATGTTTTTGGATTAGGTTTCCAAGCGGTAACATGTAAATCGTGAAAAGCAGGGGAGAGAGGATTGAGCCCTGGGGCACCCCATACTTAAGTGATACAGGGGTGGACAGGAAAGGCCCCATAGACACTTTGTGGGTCCTGCCACTCAAGAAGGATTTGAACCACTGAAGAACTATTCCATAAATGCCGCAGTATTCCTGTAGCCTGGTTATAAAGATGTCATGGGCAACTGTATCAAAGGCTTCAGAAAGGTCTAGCAGTATGAAGATCGAGCACTCACATAAGCATTCACATAAGCAGTAGAAGCTCAAAACTGTAAGCTATCACACTTTGGCTGGCTGTCACTTTGGCTGCAAATAGCTCCATTCATATCAAATGAACAGGGAAACACCACACACATGCATATTTTCCCATACACTGTCCATCCATAGCAATACATAGCAATCCTTAGCAGCTGAATGGCTAGTGGGGCGGATAGTGCTTTGGTACTTTGGGTGTTGGGTGGGTTAGTGTTAGGCATGAGGAGGAGAGTTAGTGTTAGGCATTAGGATGAGGGTTAATGTTAGGGATTAGGAGGGAGTGTTAGAATAGGCATCCAGCTAAGACATTACCAAAGTTCAATTCAACAGGTGGCGCTGCTATATTAACTCAATGGAATGTCCAGCTCTGAACCTTGGCAAAGACCTTAACACTGGGAATTTACCCATACAGATTGGACTTTTTGTCAAATCTCAACCACAACCTAATACACTTGGCTTATCACAATTGTTGATGATAGCTTATCCAATTTTTGTGGATGAGCTGGCAAGTATACAATTCAGTTCCCCTCGCACTGAATCTTAACCTGATAGTTGAAGGGTGTGGGCCATGGCATAGAGTGTTAACTCACATCTACTGTATGTTGCCTTCTCTCGCCAATGCACTGCCCATTCAGGCAAACTGTATGAGCTCTCACTCTTCGGAGATTAAGTTCTTTTTACTGTAACCATATGCCGATCACACTTCCCAATCTACTTTGGCACTAAAGGCTATAAAGTAATTACTTCTATAAAAAAAAAAAAAAAACTCCCAATATACATTCAATCTAATGTAGCAGACTTACTTAAATTCCCGTTTCTATACTTTTCGTATCAAAATCTTTGACTAATTGACAAATACTTAATTATAATAGTCTTAATTGTGTGCCAACACTACAAGCAGAAATTAGGCATCTTCCTTAAAGCGGTATTGTCACCATAAAAATCAAATTTAACAGCAACTGGTCTGAGGGTATTAAGTGATATAGATGCAAATCCAAAACTTGCAAAACTTTTTCTGCTGTTATGATTTGGAGTTATCACATACATTAGGAGCACTGGACCTTTAGTAGTCAGTGCCAAACAGTTGCATGCTGGGGGATCTTTTTATCTATAATATATTCCTCCTCTTTCATTTATTTCCCCGCCTAGCCTATCTGAAGCATGATCCTTTGCTCACTTGTGTTTACAAGCAAGGCTGAGGTGACTCAGCGATTGGAGGAGAAAAGAAAAAAGAACACAAAAAACACAAAAAAACAGTGCAGCTCTTAGTATACACCTGAAGACCCTGGGAGGAGGGCAGCTAATGAATACACAATGAGCAAGAGAAGTGAGGGGGGGGAAACAAGAGTCAGGGAGGATATGATGTCAGCATTAGCTTGGCAAAATGGCCACTGCCTAGAATAGGATTTTCTGCTTTTCCTTTATAAAATTCACAGGAATCATTACGTGGATAGCACAATACATCTGTTATGTAAGTAGAAGTAGTATTTATCTACTTATATGTGTGTTTTTTATTTCTAGGTTAGCATGGGTGTCGCTTGTTCTTTAACCTTCCTGGCAATATGATAAATGCGGCTGCACGGCTGCGGGAGGTTTTTTTTCAAATAATTTTTTTTTTAGCATGTAGCTAGCCTAGCGCTAGCTACATGCTTCCCCCCTCCCTGCGGCGTCCCCCCTGTACCTACCGATCGCCGCCGGCGCCGCTTGCCCATAAGGGATTTCCTTGAGGGCTTCCCCCGTCGCCATGGCAATGAACAGAGTGACGTCATCGACGCCGACGTCGTGACGTCACAGGGAATCCCGATCCACCCCATAGAGCAGCCTGGCCGCGATTGGGCGACACCCTCCGGCGGCTTACCCCGTGTCACACACGGGGTTACCGCCAAGGAGGTTAAAGGACCACTATAGTGAAGAAAGTAAGCCGTTACAATTTGACAGAACCTACAAGTTTAAACTCTCAACCGCGGAAGCCCACCAAATGTGGAAGAGAGTAGTCTCTGATCAATCAGTCGGAGACTGCTAACGGGGGAGTCTGCAGGAGAACACGGGGACTGTGAGGAGACCAGGAAGCCTCTATAGGACCCAGAGCCTTTCCTCTCCTTAAAGGGACTCCGAGGCCCGAGCTCTAACTAAAATCAAAATCTGAACTTACCTGGGGCTTTCTCCAGCCCACCATAGGTCAGGAGGTCCCTCAACGTCCATCTGACTCTTCTCCCAGGGCCTGGTCAGAAATGGCTCCCCGGCGGCTATCGGCGACACTGGGCCCGAGTGTCGGGCTCCTTCTTCCTGAAAGCTGATTGATTTTAGTTAGAGCTCGGAGTCCCTTTCAGTGATTATCTGTTTTTTATTTTTATTTTCACTGCAGACCCCCTTTAAAAAAAGAACCTAATAGATGAAATAGGAACCCTTTGCAGGTGTTTTGGATTAATTAGCTGTTTAGTCTGACACTTTGAGTGTAGAATATTCAACATTTTCACAATATTTTAATGGTCTGAGATTTTGATTTTTGGGGTTTCCATAATCATCAAAATTATAACAAAAAAAGGCTTGAAATACTGTATCTCGCTTTGCATGAGTTTCACCTGTATCAACACATTTGATACGAACAAGTATTCTACAGTTATAATTGCCCCCCCCATATCACTTTAGGCAGAGACACAATTTTTATAGCGTGTTGTGTCAGGTAATCCCTTCTACTCTGGTCTTTATAATACTATCAGATATATAGCAGTAGCACAGCAGTCATGTTCTGCTTTGGTAATAGACGCTTCAGTTCTTTTCAGTTTTACACACATAAATATGACAGAAAGAATCCATGTTATAATTCAGTGAGCTAGGAAGCTCTAATTACATTATGCTCGAATAATTTTAAGTTTAGTTTTAAATACCACAGGTTACAGATATCCCAATATATTCTTCTAATGCTTTCCTACACATTTATGAGTGCTTGCCAGCAGTTCTGCTAGAATGTTATTATGCACTGTACTACTTGTACCTTACTGTTGATTAATGCATCCTGCACTATACTGTTTAAATGTAAAATAAAACAGACAATTTAAAGAAAAATTAAAGCATACGTCCCTTGTTGGCCATCCCTTTTTTTCTAATACATTCATCACTTGTGAACATTTTTTAAGGCAAATCTACAAAAAGGGACAGCAAATGTAAAGAATCACTAGGATTTTATAGCAGCCTAATCTGCATATTTGCTTGTCTGGAAGATGCATTATGTGGATACGTTTTTGCTCATGTGAAGGCAAATTCTTGCAAATACCTGCTGTTTTACAAAGGCAAAGTTGGCATAGTTTCAGTGGGGTGCTTCTTGGTTCTCCTTGGGTCCTCCTTTCTTGCAGTGGTGAAGGCCTTAATACCCCTGAAACAGCTGTCTGATAAATGTGTTTATATAGTTCTGTAAAAATGAATAGTGTATACAGTAGGGTCTAAATTATCTGGCTCAGGTTTGGATTGTCTGATATGTATTCTTGCCGGTTGCTTGAGAAGTCAAGCAAACTGCGTTTAAATTAACACTAACCTGAATGGCCCCTTTCTGCTGCTATACACATTTTTATACCTTGTTTTAAATAGCAACATACTCTGCAAACACTTGGTGGGCTTCGCATGCTATATTGTTCCATATGACTGCTGTAATTGTCCTCCAGCATAAGCAAAGCACCAAAGTTTTGTTCTCATAGATTGTAATTAAATTTTGATTCAATTTTGGCATATTTGGGAAAACTGGGTACTAACCAAACAGGGGCATATTAAAGCTACGTAAGTGTCTGAAGATATCCAGTGCCACTATCCTGGCCCTTTCAAGCCACCTCCATCTACTGACAGGCACAGAGAGTTGGTAACTAATCATGGGCCTGCTTGCTTGCCTGCTTGCTTGCCAGGTGTTTTTCTGCTTGATACCAGCTGCTGATGTTGGAGGGCACACGCCAATACACTCCTTTTTCATGTACTCACTGTTAACACAAAACAAGCAAAGGTTTAAACCGTTGTACACATGCTTGACTTAAGTCAGCTGAGGTGGTCATTGTCACCCTGCAAGCAATCCACCTGGCAGATCAGCTTGGCCGAGCAACGGTGAATGCCTTTTCACACGGCACTCCCCCACCCGCTGCAAGCAACATGTATGTGCCGCTCCATTGTCCTTCCATATAACACCAGAACACATCTGCTGCACAGCATACTCTAGGTCTGTACAGAACGGCCCAGCAATGTTCCCCAAGGTGATCAGGTCCTGATCCACAATGGTTGACACCAGTCAAAGGTGTGTACACACCATAAGATGTGTCTCAAGCAGACATTAACTGATAATGCACAGATGGGTTGTGCTTTTGTTATGTTAAGTAAACATTTATTCAGCTCAGATTATTTTTTTGTGTGTGTTTTTGTGTTAACAGTGAGTACACAAAAAAAGGAGTGGATCTAGCATGCGTAGAGTCCCCCGATGCCCCCTGATGCCTCGGCCAGCAATCAGCCTGGCGGATTGATTTGACCAAGCACTGGCCAAGAGCATTGTTCTCACCACTCACCCAGCCTACCACCTGACATCACTCCCACACTGCTCCTTTGGCGCTTCTCCCCTGCTCATAGCTACAGGCTAGCAACCGATCTGTACAGAGTCTGCCCTGCAATGTCACCCAAGGGATCGAGTCCTAATCCCGCCTAGTGTCATGCATTATACGTGGGTACAAGACTTAAAGTTACACTTTATGCATTATAACATTACATTCTAATGTACATTGTACATGTAATGCAATATGATATGCAGTCATTATAGTGCACATTTTAAATTAAAACGTGGCTAATACACTTGTGTTGTCCAGCAACATACAACAATCAGTCTGACTTATAACACAAATATATAAACAGACCTATTGCGCAACATAGGCAACACAATAAAATAGGTTAATGTAATGCGTTATTCCGCAGTACAACAAACAAAATGTGAACAAGGCAATAAGCCAGACATATGAGAAAGCTGAGCAGTTGTCATGAATCATGTGTTGAAAAGCGGTAAGATAATTTATGCACGTGCTTTATTTTACGCACATAATTAGGCACAAACTTAAATCAAAACTTGTCTCATGGGTGGATAAAGTAAACTGAATACCAATTGAGCACCTTGAATAAAAATATATCAAATGAACCTCCAACTATGGGACGTTTGTAAATGGTGTGGGCAGTTGGGAAGGGGGGGGGGGCAAACATTGAATTACCTTTGGGGGGGGGCTGCTCCCTAGTTCCCCCGTCTGTATGCATTCTGCCATCCTGTTCGTCCAGGCCGCAGCTGCCATTATTTGCCATAATCTGCTAACTGGTAGGGTTAATTTGCTATATTTTGTATTCCAGCTGCTCAGATCCCTTTAACATTAGTGAATCACAAGATGATGTGAAGCAGGCAAAATCTACAAAAATGAAATAATGTAGCCATTAAAGGCACTAAAGAAGTAGAATGCATGGGGCCATTTGTCTTCTCGATTGCTGATGCACAGCATCATTTTTTTCATTTCCAGCTTTAAGCCACAAACAGTGTAACCACAGGTCTAATAACTGGCTCATCATTTTTGATCCAAGGTAAGAATGTCAGGTTTGAGCCATTCGTTAAAATACACTGCACTGAATGAAATGCAGCCGCGTGTATTTGATTTTCACTTAGCACTGCAAAAGATGCTGTATTATATTTTTATGCTATGTAAGGTTTCATAATTCAGCAGCGTCAGATCAGTGGTCTTTAATTTATATGTGCGTTTCTGACAAGCTTGCACCGCTCTGAAGGGCTTCTCATCAATACACCCTAGAGAAAAAGATACAATTTAAACTCATAAAAGGAACATGCAGAGGCTTGGTAAATTTTATGGCCGGAGCGATGGGAACAAGGTCTGCTCAGTCACAATAACATTTCCTGCCTGGCCTCCAACACTCCCTTTCTTAGCAGGTAGGTGTGAGCCGTCAGCCTATAAATAAAGCCTTCTTTCAGTAGCTGCTGGCACTCCATGCTATCTGCAGATTGAATATGTGATTTACTGACAGGGAGTGTAGCAAGGAGTCTACCAGGGCAATATATCCTGTGATTAATAAAATGCCTCTTCCCACTTCTGAACTCTGTGCTTCTTGCACACAAATTATGACCCATGAGTGGTCAGAGAAGCTTGCACGGTTACAGGATAAATTGTTTCTCATTTAGTAAAGAGTAAAAAGGCTATTAAAAACAGGTATTAATACAGCTATAATTAGAATGTTGAATTAAACTGCCAAATGTTTCATCAAAGGTTGTTCTGAGGATAGTTACTGCAGCCAAAACTTTTTATCTTACCTTTGGGTGGACTAGGGAAAGGTGAAAACATTGGTCGAGTCTCTATTGCTGTCTGTGTACTGATTTGTTATGAATCATTAAGCCTTTGTGCTCTAGTAGCATTAAAGACAATTAGATTTAATAATTGTTTTTGGGTAACAAAAAAGGAGGATATTAAGGACTGCAGCATTTTGTACTAGACCAATTCACCAGCATAGAGGTTTCCTCTGTAGACATGATCCCTATCTTACACACACTATCAGCAAACAAGCAAACACTTTATACTAGCTTCAAATTACATTACTGCTATAGCAGTGCACAAATAAGGGAGCTACATGCCCAGTTCATGGAGCTGAAACCACCTTCTTCAATATTCAGGACCAGCTCTCCTTGGAGCAGATGCCAGGCCATCAGGTAGCTTTCCCTGTGTTTGCTAAACTCTGGTCTCCTGTATTTCTGCTCCCATCTTGTTCCTTGTTTCCTTGGATTCTGACTATTGGCCACATAGACAGGCCCAGATTTACAACACAGGAGCCTGTAGGCTCAGATGTCCTGGCACCCCAGACTTTGCCCTCCATGAACCTACAAACCCCCACTGAACCACACCATAAGTGTACTGGCTGGTCCAACTGTCACTTCTCTCTTACTACCCTTGCCCGTCATAGGTAGCTACAGGTATCCCTTAGTACTGAATGTAGCTCTGGCTACCTAATCCTAAGTAGCTAGAGGTACCCTCGACTGGTGGGAGATGTACCTAATGGAATGCTGAGAGCTGGGTGAGTAACCTCTTATTTACGCTCTGCTGGGGACTCTGTATAAGGAAGGAGAGAGGGAGGCACTAGGGGTGGAGAGTGAGCCGCCTTTCCATCTGCAGGCGCCTGTAGGCACGTGCCTACAGTAGCTTATGGTAAAACTGGTCGTGCACATAGACTAGTTAGGTATTTGGTTGCATCTGATTCACTTGTTTGCCCTTGTTTGTATATACACTGTGTGGCTGCACTTAATAAATACCATTCACCTATGTCTGTATTCTGCCTCATTATGTCCTGCTGCAACGGTGAGCATCTGTGCATGTCCAGTGGGGTTTGTAACAATGTGCATCCATATGTAATCTTATAGATAGAACCTGATATTGCCTCAGCTTGAACTTCAGGTTCGAGTGCCTAATGTGTATGCTTGCTTGCTTGCTACTGGTGTAGGAAAGTGGGGACTAATCCTATGTCAGGAACCTTAACCGAAGTAAAAAAAAAAAAAAAAAGTTTAACTTTGCCTGTGCCATCACTGAACGATCCTGCGGTCCCCCGCAGTGCCCTTCTTCCGGCTGGGTGACTCAGCAAATCGACTGCCACTATGCATGTGTGGTTCTGGCCGTGCGGGCCCTTGGGAATGTTCTCTGCATGTGCAGTAGAGATGTCCCAATACAGTGCATGCGCAGAGTGCTCCTGTCCATGGAGCACGATCAGGAGATGCACGGACTGGGGCAGCACATCCAGAAAAAAAAGGGCATTGTGGGGGACCAGAAGATCTTTCAGTGACGGCGCGGGCATAGGGCCGCTGCATTTTACTACAATTTAGGTTCACTTTAAACCCTTAATGAAGGAAATGTGCACTACTTTTATACTACCTAAGCCCCAGAAAGAATTAAAAACCTGGTAGAGTTTATCTCTTTTCCTTCAGTCTAAAACTAAAGACAAAAAAATGGCTAGTATTGGAGGCACATTTATGAAAACCAGTGCAAGAAATGCTGGAGCAAAACAAATGCAAAAATGTCACAGATTTAGCAAAACCAGGGCATTAAAATTAGAGCAAAACTGGCACAGAAATAGAACAGATGTTCATATCAAGGATTCTGTTTTTTTGCACCCGTTTTGCAGAAGTTTTCCTTAAACTGTGTTTGATAAATATGCAATTTTTTGTTCTGAGCATCTGATCCAGTTGTGCTCCAATTTTCCTTAAACATGTTCTGATTAATGTGCTGTCCTGTTGCGCTTCACCAGTACTAAAATTCTCCTAAAGTGAACACACGAGAGGTGAGTGCCTTACAGAGGATACATGCTAAGAGGTACTGTTTAGGCTGGGGTATAGGTGGCAAGCTGATATGAACACCAGGAAAACACAAAACATTTGAAACCTAAAGATTAGAGAAGCAGAACCAGGAGAACTAAATTCTGCAAAAGCCATTTGCAAAAGAAACTTCCATCTCCAAGATATGTGGTTTCTGCAGTGGTCTCCTCATCTCAACCTGCAAATGACCATGATGGACATCATAGTTACTATAATTCCCTACTTATTATGAAGAGAGGATGGAGTTTAGTACAGATAGCATGACACTTGGCTAAAAAGTCAGATAAGCAAGGCCTAGTTATACGGCTTATATCAGATGCTCCTTAGATGTACAGCAATCACTTTTTATTACATATACTACAGTGGTGACACAGCCTTCTAGAAAAAAAACACCAAAATACTGCCCCCCCCCCCCCCCCCATCTATCTGTTCTGGCATCGGTAAAGCTTGCAGAAGTGCACCAAGATAGTATGGGGGGCAATGTCCCTCAGCTTCTGCTTGCTTCTTAGTTCAATGCTTGGATTCCAGACCCCCTTTAGCCCCGTCTGGGCATGAATTGAGGCCTGCAAACTGGTATTGATCAACATCCCAACTTCCAAATCCTCACCACTGAGGCTCTGAAGAAAACCTGATAGGTACTAAGATCCTGATATCCTGATGTGAGAAACCACTACATGTTCCTATGTCTGCCGAGCTCAAATACAAACTACAAGAAGTTATCAAAATAGCTAAGAAAAAACATGCTAATGGAAAAATACTAGTTTTCATTGCTTAGAGGCATTGAAAAGATACTGTAGTAGGAGAGATATGCTTGGCTGTCCTGATGATCTCTCTGGCTTCAGTAGTGTCCAAAACAAGCATGTGGCTAGAGTGGCTAGGCTTTAGTTGCAGTACCTGATCTTGCAACCTGGTTCTGGGTTAGTGCCTTAAAGTGAACCTCCGGACTAAAAATCGACTCAGCAGCACTGAAAAGGCTTTGTGTTTCTTTAACAGTTTCACAGCATAAGAACTTTGTTTCTCTTTTTTAGCTGCACAGAAGAAAATTGCCCGGGCTTTTTTCCCCTGATGCTGTACAAAGCATGATGGGATTTCTGATTTTGTTGTTCTCGTTCTGCTGTTTTGGTGCAATTTTTTTTTTTTACATTTTGAATTTGACATTTGAAGCCTAGCGTGTGCAGCTGGGAGGGGTTATCAGGACACACTATAGTTGGAGTTGTGTCTCCTGCTCCTTGTCACCTCCTTTCAACCAAAAAGATGGCAGCTCCATGTCAAAGATTGCAGCCCCCATGAATCACAAACATTTGCCTGTTCTTTTAAAACAGGGTGGGTAAGAGATTATATTACCTATCTATTCTAATTAACATAACTAATGTAACTTGATGACAGTATGTTTGTTTAGGCTGAAGTTCCCCTTTAATCTAGAGGCAGAGCATCAGCAGGCGAGGTTTGAAAAGGTGTGTGTGTGTGTGTGTGTGTGTGTGTGTGTGTGTGTGTGTGTGTGTGTGTGTGTGTGTGTGTGTGTGTGTGTGTGTGTGTGTGTGTGTGTGTGTGTGTGTGTGTGTGTGTGTGTGTGTGTGTGTGTGTGTGTGTGTGTGTGTGGTGTGTGGTGTGTGGTGTGTGGTGTGTGGTGTGCGGTGTGTGGTGTGTGTGTGTGTGTGTTAGGGCTTTGTGTAGGTCCTGTGCTTGGACTCTGTTACTAGATAAGGCCTGTGATGGTACAGGTTTGCATCCAAATGAAGAGTAAACTCAAAATTAGTATATACACCCCTTTTTATTATCAGTCATCATCAAATGTGAGTTTTCCTTCACCATTTTCTTGAATGAATGGATAATTGGCATTTCAACTGACAAGATAATGAAAATGTGAATTGATTTTATTAGCAGCATCTGAGGCCCAATATGTGATGTTTAATAGATCCACAGCTTAAAGCCAGATCTCCATAACACAAAATATCTTATGGTTGTCAGCGTCTTGTTTGGAATTAAAAAGCCCTGTTTACAGTGTCACTTGGTCTTGCAGGCTTCTTAACAACATGTTGCTTTCATTATAATCTGTCAAATCAAAGGAAATGATCTGAGCAGACTATGTTTCTGATTGTGGTAGAGTAGGAAAGAGTAGATAATGGCATAAATGCAAGAAAATTATAATGTCTTGCAGCAAAATGCATTATGCAGTAGAAAACTTTTACAATTGACTTCAGAGAATTTTAGTTTCTGAAAACGTAATTATGGGTTTACAGCTTTAGAAAGCACCAATCCACGAATACTCATTTATTGGAATTGTAGATTAGGGCACTGCATAAATGCAGGGAGCTGCAACATTCAAAACATGCCATATTCATTCTGCTTTCTTACAGAACAATAAAACTATTCTGAGTAAGCAGTAGGCACTTTCAGCTTGCTGTTGCCTCCAATTGTTTGTAAGGAGTGAATTTCCTTTTTTTCAGACTGTATTTATGTTCATTGAGACTTAAAATAAAACACCACCCAAAATTGAATTCTCTCCCTCTCTTTCTCTCTCGCTCTCTCTCTCTCTCTCTATTTTACAGATATAATAGAGAATGGTCAGATTTTACATCCATGTGTTCCAAACTGTATCTCTTGCTTTTACTTTCTATCATAAGCGACATCAAGAGGGAGCCAGACAGCAACAAAACCTTGCTGGAAGTTCTAGTGGCTCGTCCAATGTACACAAAAGCAATAAAAAAAAGGATCCCCACAAAAGGAAACCAATCCATCCACCCAGGGGCGTAGCAATAGGGGTTGCAGAGGTAGCGACCGCATCGGGGCCCTTGGGCCAGAGGGGCCCCAAGGGTCCCTCCCTCAACTACAGTATTAGCTCTCTATTGGTCCTGTGCTTATAATAATCACTTCTATAGATTCTTTGAATAGTGGTAATCATTAACAAGCTGTTTCCCATCCCCTTCTTGCACCTCTGACACTGTAGTTGCCATTGGCAGGTTTTGGTGCGCTGTATCAATTGTTATGTATAGAGTGCTTGGGGGGCCCCATTGTAAAACTTGCATCGGGGCCCACAGCTCCTTAGCTACGCCACTGCATCCACCCCTTGTGGTTTTTTTATACCTAGAGTTTGTACTATTGTTTTTAACATTTTTTTTATTGGTTTAGTTTGTCTGAGGCTCATTTTAAAATATCGATCGCGCTTAAGCTCACCAACTGCGCCAAAGTGTCCCCAATCTGGTGAGTCCTACTCTAACCAGGCAAAAATGCTAGCTTTAATCAGCGTTGGTGAGCTTAAGCGCGTTAAAGCGTAACCAAGAGCCCCTGTCACTGTTTTCCTGTAGTGTGCTGCAGCCCCTCTGTATTTATATATTTCTTATGGAGTCTGGGGACCTCCAGCGCTGCGTGCATGCTTTGCATAGAATTGCATAAAAAAAATTGGTTTGTGCTGCTTACCCCTTGGTAATTTATTTATAACTTTCCCCTGTGAGCCTGCATGACCACGCCCACCTCTAGCACAGTTAAGCATATAAATGAGCGGTGCTCATAGTTCAGTTAGTAGCTAGTAGAAGGTGAGGTGTTTTTAATTTCATTTCTGCCATTTAGTTGACCCTTGGGCTTTTGGTATGGTTCCCACTAGAACGCTGATTAAAGCTAGCATTTTTGCCTGGTTAGAGTAGGACTCACCAGATTGGGGACACTTTGGCGCAGTTGGTGAGCTTAAGCGCGTTAAAGCGTAACCAAGAGCCCCTGTCACTGTTTTCCTGTAGTGTGCTGCAGCCCCTCTGTATTTATATATTTCTTATGGAGTCTGGGGACCTCCAGCGCTGCGTGCATGCTTTGCATAGAATTGCATAAAAAAAATTGGTTTGTGCTGCTTACCCCTTGGTAATTTATTTATAACTTTCCCCTGTGAGCCTGCATGACCACGCCCACCTCTAGCACAGTTAAGCATATAAATGAGCGGTGCTCATAGTTCAGTTAGTAGCTAGTAGAAGGTGAGGTGTTTTTAATTTCATTTCTGCCATTTAGTTGACCCTTGGGCTTTTGGTATGGTTCCCACTAGAACGCTGATTAAAGCTAGCATTTTTGCCTGGTTAGAGTAGGACTCACCAGATTGGGGACACTTTGGCGCAGTTGGTGAGCTTAAGCGCGTTAAAGCGTAACCAAGAGCCCCTGTCACTGTTTTCCTGTAGTGTGCTGCAGCCCCTCTGTATTTATATATTTCTTATGGAGTCTGGGGACCTCCAGCGCTGCGTGCATGCTTTGCATAGAATTGCATAAAAAAAATTGGTTTGTGCTGCTTACCCCTTGGTAATTTATTTATAACTTTCCCCTGTGAGCCTGCATGACCACGCCCACCTCTAGCACAGTTAAGCATATAAATGAGCGGTGCTCATAGTTCAGTTAGTAGCTAGTAGAAGGTGAGGTGTTTTTAATTTCATTTCTGCCATTTAGTTGACCCTTGGGCTTTTGGTATGGTTCCCACTAGAACGCTGATTAAAGCTAGCATTTTTGCCTGGTTAGAGTAGGACTCACCAGATTGGGGACACTTTGGCGCAGTTGGTGAGCTTAAGCGCGTTAAAGCGTAACCAAGAGCCCCTGTCACTGTTTTCCTGTAGTGTGCTGCAGCCCCTCTGTATTTATATATTTCTTATAGAGTCTGGGGACCTCCAGCGCTGCGTGCATGCTTTGCATAGAATTGCATAAAAAAAATTGGTTTGTGCTGCTTACCCCTTGGTAATTTATTTATAACTTTCCCCTGTGAGCCTGCATGACCACGCCCACCTCTAGCACAGTTAAGCATATAAATGAGCGGTGCTCATAGTTCAGTTAGTAGCTAGTAGAAGGTGAGGTGTTTTTAATTTCATTTCTGCCATATAGTTGACCCTTGGGCTTTTGGTATGGTTCCCACTAGAACGCTGATTAAAGCTAGCATTTTTGCCTGGTTAGAGTAGGACTCACCAGATTGGGGACACTTTGGCGCAGTTGGTGAGCTTAAGCGCGTTAAAGCGTAACCAAGAGCCCCTGTCACTGTTTTCCTGTAGTGTGCTGCAGCCCCTCTGTATTTATATATTTCTTATGGAGTCTGGGGACCTCCAGCGCTGCGTGCATGCTTTGCATAGAATTGCATAAAAAAAATTGGTTTGTGCTGCTTACCCCTTGGTAATTTATTTATAACTTTCCCCTGTGAGCCTGCATGACCACGCCCACCTCTAGCACAGTTAAGCATATAAATGAGCGGTGCTCATAGTTCAGTTAGTAGCTAGTAGAAGGTGAGGTGTTTTTAATTTCATTTCTGCCATTTAGTTGACCCTTGGGCTTTTGGTATGGTTCCCACTAGAACGCTGATTAAAGCTAGCATTTTTGCCTGGTTAGAGTAGGACTCACCAGATTGGGGACACTTTGGCGCAGTTGGTGAGCTTAAGCGCGTTAAAGCGTAACCAAGAGCCCCTGTCACTGTTTTCCTGTAGTGTGCTGCAGCCCCTCTGTATTTATATATTTCTTATGGAGTCTGGGGACCTCCAGCGCTGCGTGCATGCTTTGCATAGAATTGCATAAAAAAAATTGGTTTGTGCTGCTTACCCCTTGGTAATTTATTTATAACTTTCCCCTGTGAGCCTGCATGACCACGCCCACCTCTAGCACAGTTAAGCATATAAATGAGCGGTGCTCATAGTTCAGTTAGTAGCTAGTAGAAGGTGAGGTGTTTTTAATTTCATTTCTGCCATTTAGTTGACCCTTGGGCTTTTGGTATGGTTCCCACTAGAACGCTGATTAAAGCTAGCATTTTTGCCTGGTTAGAGTAGGACTCACCAGATTGGGGACACTTTGGCGCAGTTGGTGAGCTTAAGCGCGTTAAAGCGTAACCAAGAGCCCCTGTCACTGTTTTCCTGTAGTGTGCTGCAGCCCCTCTGTATTTATATATTTCTTATGGAGTCTGGGGACCTCCAGCGCTGCGTGCATGCTTTGCATAGAATTGCATAAAAAAAATTGGTTTGTGCTGCTTACCCCTTGGTAATTTATTTATAACTTTCCCCTGTGAGCCTGCATGACCACGCCCACCTCTAGCACAGTTAAGCATATAAATGAGCGGTGCTCATAGTTCAGTTAGTAGCTAGTAGAAGGTGAGGTGTTTTTAATTTCATTTCTGCCATTTAGTTGACCCTTGGGCTTTTGGTATGGTTCCCACTAGAACGCTGATTAAAGCTAGCATTTTTGCCTGGTTAGAGTAGGACTCACCAGATTGGGGACACTTTGGCGCAGTTGGTGAGCTTAAGCGCGTTAAAGCGTAACCAAGAGCCCCTGTCACTGTTTTCCTGTAGTGTGCTGCAGCCCCTCTGTATTTATATATTTCTTATGGAGTCTGGGGACCTCCAGCGCTGCGTGCATGCTTTGCATAGAATTGCATAAAAAAAATTGGTTTGTGCTGCTTACCCCTTGGTAATTTATTTATAACTTTCCCCTGTGAGCCTGCATGACCACGCCCACCTCTAGCACAGTTAAGCATATAAATGAGCGGTGCTCATAGTTCAGTTAGTAGCTAGTAGAAGGTGAGGTGTTTTTAATTTCATTTCTGCCATTTAGTTGACCCTTGGGCTTTTGGTATGGTTCCCACTAGAACGCTGATTAAAGCTAGCATTTTTGCCTGGTTAGAGTAGGACTCACCAGATTGGGGACACTTTGGCGCAGTTGGTGAGCTTAAGCGCGTTAAAGCGTAACCAAGAGCCCCTGTCACTGTTTTCCTGTAGTGTGCTGCAGCCCCTCTGTATTTATATATTTCTTATGGAGTCTGGGGACCTCCAGCGCTGCGTGCATGCTTTGCATAGAATTGCATAAAAAAAATTGGTTTGTGCTGCTTACCCCTTGGTAATTTATTTATAACTTTCCCCTGTGAGCCTGCATGACCACGCCCACCTCTAGCACAGTTAAGCATATAAATGAGCGGTGCTCATAGTTCAGTTAGTAGCTAGTAGAAGGTGAGGTGTTTTTAATTTCATTTCTGCCATTTAGTTGACCCTTGGGCTTTTGGTATGGTTCCCACTAGAACGCTGATTAAAGCTAGCATTTTTGCCTGGTTAGAGTAGGACTCACCAGATTGGGGACACTTTGGCGCAGTTGGTGAGCTTAAGCGCGTTAAAGCGTAACCAAGAGCCCCTGTCACTGTTTTCCTGTAGTGTGCTGCAGCCCCTCTGTATTTATATATTTCTTATAGAGTCTGGGGACCTCCAGCGCTGCGTGCATGCTTTGCATAGAATTGCATAAAAAAAATTGGTTTGTGCTGCTTACCCCTTGGTAATTTATTTATAACTTTCCCCTGTGAGCCTGCATGACCACGCCCACCTCTAGCACAGTTAAGCATATAAATGAGCGGTGCTCATAGTTCAGTTAGTAGCTAGTAGAAGGTGAGGTGTTTTTAATTTCATTTCTGCCATATAGTTGACCCTTGGGCTTTTGGTATGGTTCCCACTAGAACGCTGATTAAAGCTAGCATTTTTGCCTGGTTAGAGTAGGACTCACCAGATTGGGGACACTTTGGCGCAGTTGGTGAGCTTAAGCGCGTTAAAGCGTAACCAAGAGCCCCTGTCACTGTTTTCCTGTAGTGTGCTGCAGCCCCTCTGTATTTATATATTTCTTATGGAGTCTGGGGACCTCCAGCGCTGCGTGCATGCTTTGCATAGAATTGCATAAAAAAAATTGGTTTGTGCTGCTTACCCCTTGGTAATTTATTTATAACTTTCCCCTGTGAGCCTGCATGACCACGCCCACCTCTAGCACAGTTAAGCATATAAATGAGCGGTGCTCATAGTTCAGTTAGTAGCTAGTAGAAGGTGAGGTGTTTTTAATTTCATTTCTGCCATTTAGTTGACCCTTGGGCTTTTGGTATGGTTCCCACTAGAACGCTGATTAAAGCTAGCATTTTTGCCTGGTTAGAGTAGGACTCACCAGATTGGGGACACTTTGGCGCAGTTGGTGAGCTTAAGCGCGTTAAAGCGTAACCAAGAGCCCCTGTCACTGTTTTCCTGTAGTGTGCTGCAGCCCCTCTGTATTTATATATTTCTTATGGAGTCTGGGGACCTCCAGCGCTGCGTGCATGCTTTGCATAGAATTGCATAAAAAAAATTGGTTTGTGCTGCTTACCCCTTGGTAATTTATTTATAACTTTCCCCTGTGAGCCTGCATGACCACGCCCACCTCTAGCACAGTTAAGCATATAAATGAGCGGTGCTCATAGTTCAGTTAGTAGCTAGTAGAAGGTGAGGTGTTTTTAATTTCATTTCTGCCATTTAGTTGACCCTTGGGCTTTTGGTATGGTTCCCACTAGAACGCTGATTAAAGCTAGCATTTTTGCCTGGTTAGAGTAGGACTCACCAGATTGGGGACACTTTGGCGCAGTTGGTGAGCTTAAGCGCGTTAAAGCGTAACCAAGAGCCCCTGTCACTGTTTTCCTGTAGTGTGCTGCAGCCCCTCTGTATTTATATATTTCTTATGGAGTCTGGGGACCTCCAGCGCTGCGTGCATGCTTTGCATAGAATTGCATAAAAAAAATTGGTTTGTGCTGCTTACCCCTTGGTAATTTATTTATAACTTTCCCCTGTGAGCCTGCATGACCACGCCCACCTCTAGCACAGTTAAGCATATAAATGAGCGGTGCTCATAGTTCAGTTAGTAGCTAGTAGAAGGTGAGGTGTTTTTAATTTCATTTCTGCCATTTAGTTGACCCTTGGGCTTTTGGTATGGTTCCCACTAGAACGCTGATTAAAGCTAGCATTTTTGCCTGGTTAGAGTAGGACTCACCAGATTGGGGACACTTTGGCGCAGTTGGTGAGCTTAAGCGCGTTAAAGCGTAACCAAGAGCCCCTGTCACTGTTTTCCTGTAGTGTGCTGCAGCCCCTCTGTATTTATATATTTCTTATGGAGTCTGGGGACCTCCAGCGCTGCGTGCATGCTTTGCATAGAATTGCATAAAAAAAATTGGTTTGTGCTGCTTACCCCTTGGTAATTTATATATATATATATATATACACGAGTACACCTAAGCCCGTTTCAAGACGGGCTCTAGGTCTGTGTTGAATCCTCTTCCCATCCCCTTTCCTCCACACCCCTCCCCTTCCTTCCCTCTCACTCTCCCTGTGAACGCCGCAGTCACGCGCACCTGCTGCGCGCGCACACCGCCCGCCTGCCTCGCCCGCCCGTCCTCCCTCAGCTCTCCTCAGTCTCTGCGTCCCTCCCTGCACATGCGCAGTAGCGCAAAACATGGGACATACACACAAACAGGAAGTGCAGGGATGGGACGCAGAGACAGTTAGGTTTTATTATAGAGGATATATATATATATATATTAATAAGAGCACACTTTTATTAAAATACATGTAAATATTCCTTCATTGCCTACTAGAAAGGTGACCTGGCTGTAGTTGGCTCCCGTAACATTAATCCTGACTACAGGAGGTTTCATCCTCTTCCTGGTTGTGAAGGAGCTAGTGGTAGAATTTCACAATGAGAACTGCTGTAGGATGACCTCTAAAGCCAGAGAATGTGGAATGGGAAACCACTCTGAGTGGTTATGTGATCACTACTTCAGAAATAAAATAAAGGTACTCAAATCAGTGATATTGCCATTAGATACACTAATAATCCCTAAACCAACACCCACACAATTACAATAGGTTACAGAGATTACATATTTAGGAAAAAGATGTGTTGTATGGAAGTCAAATGCAGTTACCGCCGTGCACCTCAATCTAGCCCTTTCAACCAATATTTTCCAACATGCCTCCAATCGATGAAAACAATCGATTGGGTGGCAATGCTGGGGCACCAATCACTGCCAGATTCGATCATTATGACCAAATTGGCCAGATAATGATGTCGAAATGTAAGTACTGCATGAGCACCTTTAGTGTCCTCCATCCAATTCCAGGTCAATGCTGCAGGGCATAGTTCCCCAACTCTGTCCTCAAGGCCTATCAACAGCAAATGTTTTGCAGGAAACCAAAAACATTCACAGGTGAGGTGATTAGTGTCCCAACAGAGCTGATTAACTACCTCTGTGGATTTCCACAAAACATGCACTGTTGGTGGGCCTTGAGGACAGGGTTGGGGAACACCGTTGCAGGAGAAACTGTTGGGAACTTAGTTCTGTACAGATGTGTCACTCTGGTATACCAGAGCCACATGTACTCTTGCTATGAAGATGGGGGGGGGGGGGGGGGGGGGACAAGGTGTGGTATGTGATGGAGCCGATTAACAGTGAGTGGGTAAAGGGAACAATGCTCTTGAGGGTGGCTGTTGTGTAAATATCTGACATAATAGATCTTTAAACACGCTTGGGAAAAACTTATACTAAAAACAGCCACCTTGGCTGAGTTCCATTTAGCATAAGTACGAGGCTTAATATTACATTTATCAAGACAAAAAACATACATACAAACATGGGTATATGTGGTAAACAATGACCAATTAATGTCTGCTCTCTACAGCTTACTCATTTTGAATTTTAGTCTTAATAATTGAATGTAAAAGCATCTGATGTGTAGATTCAAATTATTGAAAGACAATGGACCTGATTAACACAGGTTATCCTGAGCTGAGCTATTTGGACATTTTAAACTGGCTAAATGAACACACAACACAGAGCAAATCATTTTTTCAGCAACTATATGTGGAATAAACACTTTTTATTGTGTGCTGTGCAAGAGTTTAGGTCTACTTTAAGATACAAAAACAAGTTATTTTATTACAAACGAGAGGAAGGTCAGGAAGGTGAACAGATTTTCCAAGAGACGGAAGTCCCTCCAAGTTCTACTTAAAATACCCACTTCCACAACCGGTGGGGATTTACTTGGGGTCAGTTTAACGGAGTTTCAAATATAGGTAAAATACAATAGTTGCTGCTAAGAATTTTTTTGGCATTATGGACAATTTCTAACTGAAAGAGAAAGGTCAGTTGAACAATATTAAATTCAATATATATGTCATATCATTTTTTTCAAAGAGAACTAGTTTTCCTTTATCACAAATCTTACCTGCTGATGAAAAATATGCTCACCTCACCTTGTGCACAATCGCCATTGTGTCTTCATACTGTTCAGCATTATTTCAGAAATGGCTATTTCAAACAGACGATGTAATAGAAAAAAAATAAATCTAAAATTGTCTCCTATTTTGGGTAAAGCCTTCACTGACAAAATGAAATATAATAGAACAGCATGGCCTTGCAAGAACAATCAATATACTAAGAAATCAGCTTTCCAGCAGCAGGAAGGATTTCTATAATTTTCAACAAGTATGTAAGAAAGAATAAAACAACAAAATCACTAAGAGAAACAGTGATTTACAATTTCCAGCTACTGCAATTTCAGATGACTTGTACAAGTTGGTGAAGTGCTTTAGATTGCTCTTGAACATTCTCATATATATGATTGTCACAAAGAATTATGCTTTTCTGAAGGAAATATCTGCTATATTTTTACCAGAGGTTATTGTCATTTCTGTATGCTCCATTAGCAATTTAAGAAAGTTATGGCGCTCATCGATTTGCCCCAGGCTGAGAGTACAGCGAAGTGAGTGAAGCTTATCACTGGCTTGTCACCTGGGATGTACACGCTACGAAGATAATAACAGAATCTGAAAAACACATTTTTTGTAACATTTAAGAAGTCTAGAGAGTAAATAACAATCTTCTTATTAATTCGGAATGTTCATAAAAACTAGGTTTACAGCAATGCAATTTGTGCTACTGGCTTGACTTAATTGGATGGTACAGTCTGGAAAGCATTTGTATTTCCTGTAGACTTTATTGGTATTATGTGTGTTTTGCATAAACACAAGGATGGAGATTAAAGTACCACTGAGCCTTTATCATATAAACCTACTTTACATGCTGCTGTATGTGTGATGCTGTGACATACGTCACAGCACCATCCTACCTCTCCAGCGGCACCTGTGCCCCCGCTCTGCTCAGCTGAAATATTTGACTTGAACAGAATGGCGATGATGGGCAGGGAGGAAGTGTCAGTTCTTCCTCCTCTCTGTCCATGTACTATCATTCCAACCTTAATTACCCAAAGACCGCACACAGCGCAACTCCCCAGCGCACTGTGCGTATAGGAACCATTAGCGGTGAGTGGAGGGGGCATTATTGAGGATGGGCAGAGAGGAGGAAGTACTGACACTTCCTCCCTACCCATCCTCAATGTTCTGCTCAAGTTGAATATTTCGGCATAGGGGCCACTGGAGAGGGAGGATAGTGCTGTGACACATGGCACAGCACCACACATACAGCAGGATGTAAAATAGGTTTATATGATAGCAGTTCAGGGGTACCTTAAAGAGAACCTGTACTGAGTAAAATTATTTAAAATAAACACATGAGGTAACTTCAAATGAACATTACCTTGTCATCAGTTCCTCTCAGAAGCTCACCATTTTCTTCTCACAGTGATCCCTTCCACTTCTGACAACATTTTGTCAGAACTGAAATATATCAGCTGTCAGTTACAGCTGAGAGGAGAACTGATGTGTCCATGTTTCCCTATGGCTCAAGTGGGCGATGTTACAGTTTTACAGTGTGCTGACTAGGAAGCTGTTATGGGGTAATAGCCATTTTCAAAATGGAGGACGGAGAATTCCATTGATCACAGTGGACAAACAGGACGCAGGAGAGGAAAATAGATTGAGGAGTAGACTACACCGGAGGTAAGTATGACTTGTGTATGTTTATTTTGACTTTTAATTTTCAGTTCAGGTTTTCTTTAAGCAACATTTCACAAAGGATTATAAAGGTTCTAAATGAATACTAATGTATTGTGAATATTACCAACTGGGCACAACTGAATTTTCTCTTGTTTGTAGCTATCATGCTTAATAGATATAATGTGCAACAGAGTAAAAAACAGTAACATATACTGGGCAACATTCATTAAAGCTTATTGTTATTGTTTTCATCAACCAGTCTGGCATGGTGGTAGTTGTTATGTGGAGAGATTAGAACTGTACTTTTCATAGGGGGGAGATAAAGCAATGGCAGCTCAAAGACTGTGGTAAAAATCCTGTGGTCAGCGATGTAAAGAGTTTAATGAATGGACTTATGAAACCATTTGCAGCATCAAAGTGGTCATTTCCTGACCAAAAATACTAAAAGTTGGAGTTTCCATAGCAACACTTTTAATGAACTCCACGGCACACTATGTTTAAAATGAAATCAAAAGATCCTAGTGAGAGTGTACAAGACCACGAAAAAGAGCATGCTGAGCTGTTATAACAATTCCACATACTTTAACACCATATCACTAACAAACATACATTTAAAAGATAGAGCTGGGAGCTGGATACCTACGTGAGTTGTATGATATTAGTAGTAAAAGTGTATTGTGTGGCAAACCAACAAAATTGTTTAGAGCACACAAGTCTCTTATTATTGTCTATAAGCAAACTATTGGGATTGAGAAAATGCTCTGCAGGTTAATAGTCATAAATAGATGAGCTCAAATCCACAAAAGCAAGGAGCCGCTGATCTTAACAACTTCAGACCCGTGGTCCTTAAATCCATTGTCATGAAGACCTTCAAAACAGTGGTTCTGTCCTTTCTTAAACACTCGATAATGGCCCTTCTAGACACGTTCCACTTTGCATACAGAGCAAACAGATCCACTGACGATACCATCAACATCATCCTGAAACTCATCACTGAGCACCTGGAAAGGTGCCTACCAGGATTCTCCTTCTGGAATTTAGCTCAGCCTTTAATACCATCTGTCCCCACGTACTACAGGACAATCTTGCAGAGCTCGATGTCCATCCCTTCCTCCAGCTTCTTGATCAATGGCTTCCTCACAAATAGGTCCAAAGCTGTCAAGTCAACCAAGGGTTACAAACACTTGAGCCCCACAAGGCTGTGTCTTGTCTCCCATCCTGTTCTCCCTCTTCATGAACAATTACAGATTCACCGCAAACTCTGTCGAAATCATCAAATTTGATGACAACACCGTCATTATTGGCCTTGTAACCAAGAACGACAAGGAGATCGACTTCCAGGAGGTTGATAGAGTATGTCACAGTTGTAAAGAGAACAAGCAGGACCTCAACATAGAAAGAAACTGTTGAGATGATCGTTGACTTCATGAAGCATTCACCCAATCCACATCTGATCCATACAGATGGCACTGGAGTCAGAAGAGTATCCAGCATCTGTCCTTAACGACCTGTACGGAATGCCAACACCGCCTCTATGCAGAAGAAAGCCCAGCAAAGACTATTCTTCCTTCGCTAACTAAAGAATTGTAATGGTTGAGGAACTTATGAGGTGCCTCTACTAGGCCACTATTAAATCAGTCCTCTTTTCATCCATCCTGGTCTGGTACGCCAGCTCATCTGCTAATGACAGAATCAAGCTCCAGAGGGTTATCATCAGATTAACGGAGAGGATCATCGGGAAACCCATTCCCCCTCTGTACCTTCACAACTCCAGACTGCATAGAAAGTTATTTATGCTCTTTATTGTATAAAAAGACACATTGACATATCAACACAACGTTTCGGAGGAAGCGCCTCCTTTTTCAAGCTAATGTCAGTGTCACTTTCTACTGAGGAACACTGGAGCCAGGAGTGCTGCCTGACTCATTGACCGTGGCACATCACTTGTTTCATCACAAGAGTGCTGTCCACCAGTACTTTTCAACTCCAGACTGCACACAAGAGGAATGAGGACAGCCAATGACCCCTCCCACCCCGGCTACCGTTTCTTTAGTCAGCTCCCTTCAGGCCAGTGGTCTCGGGACCACAAGGAAGAGGAACACATTTTCCCCTCTGCTATAAATGTCTTGAACTCACTCCATACCCCTCACCCCTCCTGCGATCATCCCCCCTGATAAAAAACATCATAAAAGTACAAGTGTCAACCTATTGGATATCAAAATGATGCACAGGCATCATTTTGATATTCAATATGTTGACACATGGACTTTTATGGTTGTTATGCGTACTGACCTATTTTAAGCTTATAATTAAATGCTACGGTACGTTTTATAAATCTCACTGTGATGGATTGGCTACAGACCTGTTAAACCCTTACTGTGAGAGATCGCGGAAAAGCCGCCACATGTGCTACTGAGCAGGCGGCTGATTCCGCGTCCAGTGCGGCGGTTTGCACGCGGAACCGTGTATTTGGTAGCAGGGCAGAACGCGGAAAAGCTGCCGCATGCAACAACAGTAAGGCGGCTGGATCCGCGTCTAGCGCGGCGGTTTGCACGCGGCAGCGTGTCTGGTGTGGCTGAGTCTGTTAGTGCACATAGACTTAGGAATACACGCGTGCACGCTGAGAGGCAGAATTCTTATACTAAGCAGGAAGAGTCAGCTGACCACGCCAATCAGCTGACTCCTGAGCGGGATACTATTCATTGAGCAATTAGGGGTGGTGCTGGAGAGCACTACTCCATATATAGTTCCTGCTGGTCACTTGCAAGTTGTCTGCCGTTGCGATCACTACGTGGAAGCACTCAGACCTAGTCAGATCCTCAGTGTGTTTGAACCAGGTGGACCTGGGAATACACACTTAGCCAGATTATTTGAATTGTATTCTGTTTATGCTTAAGCTAGTTCCAGGGTGTAGAGACCAAGGACCTCACACCCAGCTTAGGGAACTGTATTATCATCTGTGTTATACTTCAGACTAGTTCCAGGGTGTAGAGACCAAGGACCTCACACCCAGCTTAGGGAACTGTGTTATCATCTGTGTTATACTTCAGACTAGTTCCAGGGTGTAGAGACCAAGGACCTCACACCCAGCTTAGGGAACTGTGTTATCATCTGTGTTATACTTCAGACTAGTTCCAGGGTGTAGAGACCAAGGACCTTACACCCAGCTTAGGGAACTGTGTTATCATCTGTGTTATGCTTCAGACTAGTTCCAGGGTGCTGAGACTACGGACCTCGCACCCAGTCTAGGAAATACTGTATTATCATCTGTGTATTCTTCAGACTAGTTCCGGGGTGCTGAGACCAAGGACCTCACACCCAGAATAGGCATTGTTTGATATACAGTGGAGGAAATAATTATTTGACCCCTCACTGATTTTGTAAGTTTGTCCAATGACAAAGAAATGAAAAGTCTCAGAACAGTATCATTTCAATGGTAGGTTTATTTTAACAGTGGCAGATAGCACATCAAAAGGAAAATCGAAAAAATAACCTTAAATAAAAGATAGCAACTGATTTGCATTTCATTGAGTGAAATAAGTTTTTGAACCCTCTAACAATAAAAGACTTAATACTTAGTGGAAAAACCCTTGTTTGCAAGCTCAGAGGTCAAACGTTTCTTGTAATTGATGACCAAGTTTGCACATATTTTAGGAGGAATGTTGGCCCACTCCTCTTTGCAGATCATCTCTAAATCCCTAAGGTTTCGAGGCTGTCTCTGTGCAACTCTGAGCTTGAGCTCCCTCCATAGGTTTTCTATTGGATTAAGGTCCGGAGACTGACTAGGCCACTCCATGACCTTAATGTGCTTCTTCTTGAGCCACTCCTTTGTTGCCTTTGCTGTATGTTTTGGGTCATTGTCGTGCTGGAACACCCATCCACGACCTATTTTCAGTTTCCTGGCAGAGGGAAGGAGGTTGTCGTTCAGGATTTCACGATACATGGCTCCGTCCATTTTCCCGTTAATGCGATTAAGTTGTCCTGTGCCCTTAGCAGAAAAACACCCCCAAAGCAAAATGTTTCCACCCCCATGCTTGACGGTGGGGACGGTGTTTTGGGGGTCATAGGCAGCATTTTTCTTCCTCCAAACACAGCGAGTTGAGTTAATGCCAAAGAGCTCTATTTTGGTCTCATCAGACCACAGCACCTTCTCCCAGTCACTCACAGAATCATTCAGGTGTTCATCGGCAAACTTCAGACAGGCCTGCACATGTGCCTTCTTGAGAAGGGGGACCTTGCGAGCCCTGCAGGATTTTAATCCATTGCGGTGTAATGTGTTTCCAATGGTTTTCTTGGTGACTGTGGTCCCTGCTAATTTGAGGTCATTCACTAACTCCTCCCGTGTAGTTCCAGGATGCTTTTTCACCTTTCGCAGAACCATTGACACCCCACGAGGTGAGATCTTGCGTGGAGCCCCAGAGCGAGGTCAATTGATGGTCATTTTGTGCTCCTTTCATTTTCGAACAATCGCACCAACAGTTGTCACCTTCTCTCCCAGCTTCTTGCTAATGGTTTTGTAGCCCATTCCAGCCTTGTGCAGGTCTACAATTTTGTCTCTGACATCCTTGGACAGCTCTTTGGTCTTTCCCATGTTGGAGAGTTTGGAGTCTGCTTGATTGATTGATTCTGTGGACAGGTGTCTTTTATACAGGTGACTAGTTAAGACAGGTGTCCTTAATGAGGGTGACTAATTGAGTAGAAGTGTCTAACCACTCTGTGGGAGCCAGAACTCCTAATGGTTGGTAGGGGTTCAAAAACTTATTTCACTCAATGAAATGCAAATCAGTTGCTATCTTTTATTTAAGGTTATTTTTTCGATTTTCCTTTTGATGTGCTATCTGCCACTGTTAAAATAAACCTACCATTGAAATGATACTGTTCTGAGACTTTTCATTTCTTTGTCATTGGACAAACTTACAAAATCAGTGAGGGGTCAAATAATTAGTCTTCTGATTCGGTACCTCGTATATCTGATATTCCGTTGCCAGACCCTGCTTGACTTGGATACCGAATCAGCCTTCTGTCTTTGTACTTTATCTGTCAGTGTGTTGCCGACCCGGCGTGCCCGACCTCAAGGGCTATCTCTCCCCTTAAAAGAGATAGTCTCCAGATCAGATAGTGACATCCATCTTAGGTGTCATTCACTCCTATGTCCTTCCCGTCTCCAGCCTGACTCCTCCCCCCGGAGAGCCTCAGGCTGCTGGAAGGTTCCTGTTCTCCCAGAGCTGTGTCTCTATATTGTATACCACCTGCTCAGCAGGTACATTACTTAAAGTATTACTGTTACACCAAACACTCACTTATCCTTAGGTGTCCAGAGGTTAGCAATATATCTGATTGTCGGTGATACTGCAGATCATCAATAATCAGGTATATATCTGCATTCTTGGTGATACTGCAGATCACCAATAATCAGATTCTCTCTGCGTGCTGACACCAATCGTTACACTTACTTTTTGTTGTTGTTGTATATTTGCAAATATGTGTTCTACTTAAACACCTGCAGTAGTTGTTTCCTGTTTTCAGTTGCAAAATTAAAAAATGTAAATTAGCCAGAGGAACGTGTGTGTGTGTGCGCGCATGTGTGTGTGCGCGCATGTGTGTGTGTGTGTGTGTGTATATGTGTGTGTGTGTGCATGCGTGCGTGCGTGCGTGCATATACAGCGTTTCCGTATCTCACATTTGAGATGAAAAAAAAAATACAATTTTCCTGAAAATAGCATGGCCAGCTCTTCTAAAGTGTAGGCTATAACCTATGTCAAATTGTCTTATTGGCCTTGTCAAACTCAGAATCATCTTAGAGAATCCACCACGGCTTGAATGAGAACAATTAAGTATAGTTCTTTTCTGCTGAACACATGAAAGCAATGGCGATGTAATATCACAGGCAGGCAGAAGAGCCCTCAAACTCTATCTTGCTGTATCCCTGTATTTTTTTCTTAACAACGCTTGAGATTATTTTTTTCTCTTGTGTGTGGCCTCCTGACAGAGCAGATATTAGTGTATCTGATATATTTAACTGCTTGTGGTGCTTGTACACCAAAATATGATATATATATATATATATATATATATATATATATATATATATATATATTAGAGAATATAATACGTATAATATATATATATGCTATATATATATATATATATATATATATATATATATATATATATATATATATATATATATATATATATGTATAATAGAGGAGGAAATCATGGAGCTTGAACGTAAAAGATAACAGCCTCTGCGTGTGTGGGAGCAGCAGTAGATAGTGATCCATGGTATAGCAGAATCGCTAATTTTCTATCCACTGGAAGAATGCGTAATAAATGCCACAACCTGCTATTTTTAAAGTGGAACTATAGTCAAAATGTGCCCTGTGCTCGAGAACAGAGATCCCCATCCCCGTCATCAAGGTCTACAACAGTGCATATTTTGCAGAAAAACATAAAACTTTACAGGCAATTAATGTTTTAGCAGAGCTGGTAAACTACCTCTGTGGATTACCCCAAAACAAGTACTGTTGGTGGGCCTAGAGGACAGTTTTGGGAACACCACTTTTAAAGATCAGCCACATCATACAAAACTGAAAAGATAACAATTTTTTCAGAAAGTTAAAGTAAGAATTAGTAGAAAGGTTAACGTTTCATTTTGAGAATAAGTTTATCAATTACATGCTACAGATGCTTAACACTACCTGGAAGCTCCACAGATTATTCTTTGAACATTAATTGCAGTGGAGGATAAAATAAGCAAATACAGCTCAAGTCTTGTACACACATACCAAGACTGTTGCTCAGAAGGATAGGAACTCAATTCCTCAGGTGACAGTTTGCGGTCATGGCTGTACGTTTCTTTTGCTATGGAAAGAGGAAGTGGGGTAACATTGCAGTGTATGACAGAGTGACACAGAGCCGGCGGGGGGGGGGAGTAGAAGAACGATGCCCTTGTCCTGCACTTGGCCAAGATGATCCAACAGGCTGATTGCTAGCTGACACACCGAGGGGGATAAGGGGTGTTACACTTACCACTTGCAGGCTGTTCGTGCATGGATTCACAAGGTGGGCCACAGCTCTATGTGTATGCTTAAGTACATAACACCTTTTGGCATTACAAGTTATGGGGTTACACCTTACAAGCATGCTTCTTCGGTACCAGACCCTTATGTCCTTGCCCATAAAAGCCTTCAGAAGTCAGAACAGTGCTGAATGCTCTGTCAGCTTGGGTTATGAATGACATGGTGTTCAAGTGTCTTTGGCCTGCCTAATCCTGTTTGAGATCCTGATTGATCTTGGCTTGTTACTTTGTTTATGTCTGATATCTGCCTGTCCTTGACCTTGGCTTACCACCTGACTACAATTGTTATCCACCTGCCTCAGACTTCGGCTTGTGACCAGACTACATTGATCTCCATCTGCCCTGGCTTCAGCCTGAACTTTGAATTGCCTTTACATCATGTGTCACCTCTTTTCTCTTGCCACTAGTGGGGCAATCGAGGGGTCATGGCAAGTAGTCTCTTGCCCACTAGGTGGGCCCTCATCCATTGCAGGGTTCTCTTTTGAAGACCCGTAGCCACTTATACTCCACGCCCCAGGAGACATATCACTATATATCACATATATCATACATATCACATTCCTACCACTAGTGGTAGAGTCAAAAGACCCTGCTTTTTCTCCTTAAGGTGGGTCTGATATCAGTTTTATACTCCCTAATAGCATACCCTTCAGGATTTTACAAAATCAGAAGCAATTCTAAAATAGGAATGGGATATAGGTGCCTCACTCACCACAGAGAGATGAGTGCACTGTAGAACAGTTGCCAAAAATAACACATACTATTTATTCCAGTTCAGAGACTTCAAACTACTTCACCAGTCATACTAATCTACACTCCTGATAAAATCAACAAAATAGATCACTCTTCGTCCTCACTTTAGTATAGGGGATGTGGGGAATGAGGTACACTATGGCATGTGTGATAAAGATGCCAAAGAGCTCAAAAGTATTGGTAAGCAATATGGACAATAGTAAATACACTGAAAGTTTCTGCCCAAACAGACCCCCTATACCCTTATCAAATACTTTGAACATTATTGGCACTTTATCAATAATAGTAAACAAGAAGACTTACCAATCTGTCAATTTCAATGTAAAGTCAGTAAGGTAATTTATTGTCACTTTAGGGCAGCGGTGTCCAAACTTTTTAGGCAAAGGATTATATCCCCGTTCTTGAGAGTGCTAGGGGACTAGCGAAGTTAAGCACAATTTTTGCAGATTGCCATTAGATACACTATGCATGGGACACTTTGTCAAATAAAACATTTCCACATCCAAATAACCCATATACAATGTGCAGTAAGCACAGTGACAGCTGCTAGTCAGTGGCTGTCACTGCTGCTGCAATAGTGGCAGTTGCTAATCAGTGGCTGCTACTGCTACAGTGGTGGCTGATAACCTACAAGCAAGCAAAGGAGAAGGCAGAGTGGCACCACAAGGTAGCCCCTGCATGTGGCTCGCAGCTACAGCCTGCGGGCTGCATGCAATTAACTGTAGAGAGCTTCGGGGACACCAGAAAAGGCTCAACAGGCCACATTTGGCCCCCAGACCGGACTTTGGATATGCCTACTTTAAAGTGACTCTGTAACAAAAATTACAACGTTTTTTCTACCATTCTACAAGTTCCTAAACCTATTCTAATCTGTTCTGGCTCACTGCAGCACTTTGTACTATCACGGTCTCTGTAATAAATCAATGTATCTTTCCCCTGTCAGACTTGTCAGCCTGTGTCTGGAAGGCTGCCAACTCTTCCGTGCTGGTCTGTTCCTCTATGCACACTCCAGTGTGAGTTTTATTTACATAAGCCAGCAGCGTCTCTGCTATCTTATCAGTGATAGAAGAGAGCTGGATAAAAATCCTCTTCTGTTAGGCTGTGAAAGTAGCTGGCTGACACATACTGAGGAATTACAAACACAGGCACAGGCAGAGCTGTCTGCAGGAAGCCTGTAATGTTCAGTGCATGAGAGAAGAAGGGGACAGAAGGTAAACACACAAATGATCTTTTGAGATTCAAAAGGAAAGCTGTATACAGCCTGCTTGTGTATGGATGTATTTTCTATGTGTGGACATATTGTACATCAATCTACTTCCTGTTTTGGTGGCCATTTTGTTTGTTTATAAACAAACTTTTTAAAACTGTTTTTGACTACTTTTAATGCGGCGGGGAGCGGCGAAATTGTGACAGAGGGTAATAGGAGATGTCCCCTAACGCACTGGTATGTTTACTTTTGAGCGATTTTACCAATACAGATTCTCTTTAAGGGAATTACAATATACTTGTTGGTTACCAGGGAGCAAGACCTGTTCCCATTATTATAAAGTGTCATAAAAATGGCAGATCTAGTTTTCAAGAGTGGAGAAAAAAATAAAGCATTTGGGTTGTAACAATTTTTCTTTTTTGTAAATAAACACAATAAAGTAAATAAAGTAAATTCTTCATCCTTTAGCTTATATGACATATTTCCTTGCATGAGCACCTTTTGAACTTTTGCTTGTAATTATTGAAAGAAAATAGTGGCATTACAGTGGCATTAGTAACATACATACTGAGCACATAATAAGCCGTGCTTGTAGAGCTTCAGCTGTTTCACACATTCTATTCAGTCTTTGGCTTCCTTTCATGTTTAATAAGGAACTGGGATATTAAGATCTCTCTGCAGTTGTGATAAATTGCTTGATATCATTATTCTGCAGACTGGAAGATGTGGCTGTATGTGAACAGTCATTATCTCCAAATCAATATGCAATGAACTGTTCTTTCCTTTAACTATTTATGATAAATAGCAATAACTCCCTAATGGGCTTCAGAGTAATTTACAAGAGAGTTAACAATTAAAGAAATATGTCTTACTTTACCAGTTCTCAAAGGAAGTCCACTTGATATTATTACAATTGTTGCTGCTCTTTAACTTGCTCATTTGAAGAGACTGCAGAACAGATTTATTAAAAGGCTGCTTGATGTATTTAATTCTTGTGTTTAACATTTAAGCAATAAACAGTAAACATGCAATAGTTTTAATTGGAAGTATATGAAATATTACAAATAAACCCTTCTAGTTGTGCTACTTCCCCTGCACCTCCTCCCGCCAAAGCTTTTTGAGAAGAAGAGTAAATTGACCGTTTAAGGGATTATACCCATGAATCAAGATTCATTTCCAAACAAGGATCAATCCCACTAAAATGACTGGATTGTGGGCTGATCGGAAGTGAAGTCTGCTACAGGCCAAGTGTAAACAATGTCTGTAGTCTTGCGATCAGACATGCTGGTTAATATTAATTAGTCCTGCACAGATCCCAGACGGTGTTGTGCAGGAGTGATCAATGTTATGTTGGGGTCAAGCGTGGGGGGTTGGATCATCCTGTGGGCCAGGCACAGCTGGTCACATCAGTGCGATGCAGCTGGTCAGGATATGGCTGGTCATGTTTGCAGGATGTGGCTGGGCACAGATGATGTGGGAAACGGCTGTGACTCGCCTCCTCAAGTGCACCCAAGGTGACCTAGGAGGGATAACAGTCACCAGAGCTATCCTGCCCACATGTACATTGATTTGGCATTACTGTCCCATTGATTACCCTTAAGGAAATTGATCTGATTGATCACCAGGAAGATTTCCTGCATATCCCTATGTATGTACACAGCCTTAAAGCAAATCTGTAGTGATTTAAAAAAAAAAATCTCAGGCTCTAGATCTCATACAGCCTTCCCTGTCCTCTCTCTCACTGTCTGCGTTTCAGCGCTGTCCCTGGTTCCAATTTGCCACCTCCAAGAGCCCTCAGAAGATGGGCAGCTCCGTACTGAACTTGCACATGTGCAATACAGAGCAGCTTGTCTTTCAGATGCACTCGGGGACGCGAGTGCTTCCAGACTTACGAGAATGCCAAGAATCCCTGAAGACATATTCAACCAGTTGGTCAAACATGTGCAACAGAGGTGACAGTGTTGGAATGAGGGGACCACGAGAGGACCAGGAAGGCTCTATTGGATTCAGAGCCTTCCCTCCCCATAGGTGAATGTGTGATTTTTTTCTGCTTCAATTTTACTAGAAGCCTCTAAAATTGAACACAGTCTCCAGACTTGGCTATGGATAAGTGGGATCTCTACTTCCCTTTGGGGCTAATTTATGTAAGACCATCAAGCTTAAAAGCTTGCTCGTGAGAAAAGCAAGTTAAGCTCTAAACTTGTCAAAATTTAGTTTATTATTTAATATTTCCCTAACAAAAAAATACACTGAAAAGAAAGCAATGTTTAGATGGTAGCTGTGCCATGCAGCCCTTGCAAGCCACTGTATCAGAGTTGAAATATGTTTTTCTTTTTTTAAGGTGTTTTTTTTAATTTCATTGGAAATGCCTATCCCCTCCTGTATGCAGTCAGAGAAAGTGTCCTCCAGAACATGACCTTCTCAGTGTATTCCAACAAATGGGTAGTGCATTAGAAGCAAGGCATTCTTTTTTCTTTATTTAGAAGCATCAGTTTTCCACTCTGGGGCTCCTGTGTGAAGCGTTTCCTGTGTAAGTCCATTTTTTGCAATGTGGAAACACATTACAACAGACATCCCTTTGTTAACCAATGGGCATATTCACATCAAATGCATTTTTCCTTTGGTGACAAAAAAAAAAATCGGGAACCTTTCTCAGTTTGTGTTTTTGTTTTAAGAGTATTAGCAGCCATCATTGGCAGCAGATTTTAACACAAACAAATGGCATGCATAGGTAAACCCATATGCAAAAATTTGAAGACAAGCATAGTTTATAGTGTGAAGAAAGCTTCACAATTATTTGTACAGAGCTATCCGTGGCTGGATAGTGTACAGGTAAAGGGCTCTGCCTCTGACACAGGAAACCTGAGTTTGGATCTCGTCTCTTCCTGTTCAGTAAGCCAGCACCTATTTAGTGAGGAGACCTTGGGTAAAACGTCCTAACACTGCTACTGCTCATAGAGTGCTCCCTAGTGGCTGCAGCCCTGGTGCTTTGAGTCCGCTAGGAGAAAAGCATGATATAAATGTTCTATGTCTTGTCTATCTGCAGTATGAAGAAAATAATATAACGTAATAATTGCTAAAAGCAACAACAACATTATATATTTCTGTCAAGGTAAAGGCATGTGCTATTGTAAGTACTGTTGCTTTGGAAACTACTCCAGTTTGTGAACCTAAGGAACCCAGATGCAGTTACAAGCATGCATTACAAATCTCTACAAATCAGATTCCTGTGAAGGTTCATAATACACAAAGAAAAAGCACGGTAACATCAACTAGACATACTGTATGTTTAAGCTTTAGGAGATGTTTCTTCACTCTTTCTAGGAATCCACTTTAGGTGTAATAGAGTGAAATACCTGATGCACAAACCTATGGTAATACTGCTCAGTGCAGGCACCACATGGCACTATTATCGGTAATAACCTGTGTTGTGTCTAAGGTGTAGCAGGCATAGCATTTGCTATGGGCACTATGCCTGCCATCAGTAATGTAGGAAGTAGCCCATAGGGGGTGCATTTCTCCCCTCACTGTACTTACAATAGGCTGTTGTGTGTCTGTGTGATGATGACACACGTGCACAGCGTCAGCGTCCGGCAGATGTCTGCATCACCCACATAACAGAACATAGCAGTCGTATCTCTATTCATCATCAGCAGTTCTCTGGCTCCAGTCCAAAACAGACACACAGCGAGTCTCCTATCCAGCAGGCACGAGGCAGAGAGCAACAGACCAGCCATTGAATAACACTGTTTGTGTGTGAGTCTGACTGACTATACTGAGGCCAGAAAGTATTAAGTATCATGAGTGACACACTGTTTGCCATGGGCGCCATGTTCCATACTGGTAATAACGCCAGCAGAGTAGCCTGCATTGCACAATTAGGCCAGCCCATGCTGCATGGGTAATGCGAACGCTGCTATTGTAAGGTGCATTAAGCAAATAATGTAACCTGTGTTACAATGGTAATGCTCACGTAACCCATGTACGGCAGGGTCACACTAATTGACAACATTTGGTACTCTGCTGCCATTAGTACCAGTACCAGTAATATTGCTGTGCATGTGCTATTGTAACACAGCAATATTACCATAGGTTCATACATCTGGCCCCTGTTGCTGTTCAACTAATTGCAGGAAACAGGCAATCCAATACAGTATTTTGTATTAGGAAGGCCCTGCAAGAGTGTTTGTGAGTAGCTGCTTATGAGAGCCAGGTTAGGATCTGAAATAATGAGTTTGATCTACAAACCTTGGCCCACTTGCAATTACCTTTTTCTCCTGAGTTTTCTCCTAGGTGATATTTTCACCATACCTCCCAACTTTTTGAGATCAGGAAGAGGGACATGTAAGCCACACCCCTGTCATACCTCTAACCATGCCGCTGACACACCCTTAGTCAAGCATACTAGAAGGATTTCATAAGAAAAATATGATTTATAATTCAAACCAAACTAGTCCTTTCTTTCCTGGTTCATTTTCCGTCATATTAACAATTGAAAATAGGAAATATGTACATATAAAATTTGGGAATACATTTTAGAGTCAATTAAACACATTTTTTCTGTAGAAAATACATATATTTACATAGATCTGTACAAGAGTCCGGAAAGAGGGAAAAATAAGAGAGAAAGAGGGACAGGGTTCCCAAAGAGACACTGTCCCTCCAAAGGAGGGACAGTTGAGAGCTATATTTTCACACCTTGCCATAAAATGCCCTTTAAACTAACAGCAAGCAAAAAAAATACTCAAAATCATTTTGATGGTAGTTTTTCATCAACTTTTAGGTACTTTTTCAATTATAAAATGCTTAAAAGTTATTTTAAATAAGTATGAAAATTATCTCCTAGGAGAAAAAGTTATTTGCGTATGGGCCCTTGGGGCGTATGCAATTAACCTTTTCTCTGGAGTTTTCGCCTAGGAGATAATTGTTCATCTTCAATTTAGAATAACTTTTTAGCAATTTGTAATGGGAAAAGTGCCAAACAGTAGGTGGAAATTATTTTGAGTATCTTTTTGCTTGTTGGTGGTTTAAAAGACATTTTATTTATAAGTTTGAACAAAAACACCTTGGAGAAAACTCAAGTGAAAAAGTGAATTGCATATGGCCTCTTGTCTTATGAATTATCTCTCATTTGCTTTCACCTAATCTACATAAACCCTTTTTAACATTCAACAGGCCAAAATTATTTGAAAAAAATGTATCTTGATTTTTTTTCACTTGGAAAATGCTGATAAATTATCTTAGATAAAAGTGAAAAATAATTAAGGAGAGAATTCATGCATTAAATTATGTGAATCAACCCCAATGGGGTAGATGTACAAATGTGCGGTAATGTTGGGGTGCACAGACAGCGTTGTGCACCCCAATATTAACACAACATTGTTGTTACTACCAGCAGTGTGTACCACGAGTCACGCTATATGTGTGACCTACAGTACTCTAAAACTTAATGCTGACAAAACTGAGGTTCTTGTTATCGAGGGCCAGGGCTCAACAGCAAAGCAGCTCCAGTCTCAACCAACACCGCTAAGGATAGGGAGCTCAGACCTGAACAACTCAGACTGTGTGCGCAGCCTGGGAGTACTGATTGATGGGAAATTAAGCTTCAGGAATCAAATCTCAGCTGTTGTGAAACATTCCTTCTTTCACCTAAGGAATATTGCAAGGATTAAACACCTAATTCCTTCAGAGGATCTTCCAACCCTAGTTCATGCCTTCGTCACATCAAGGTTAGACTACTGCAACGTCCTCTACACAGGCCTGCATAAGAAAGACTTACGCCGCCTGCAATTAGTACAGAATGCCGCCGCAAGGCTGTTAACGAGCCAACCCCGCCATTGCCACATAACACCAACCCTGAGCTCACTTCACTGGCTACCGATAAAATGGAGAATTCTGTTTAAGATTGGCTTACTGACATTCAAATCCTTGCACAATCTGGGCCCTGGATACCTGAAGGACTTGTTGCAACTACATCACACCCCCCACAATCTTAGATCAAAAGGACATAACACCTTGGTCACCCCCAGAGTCCACCTCAAAACCTTTGGAGACAGAGCCTTTTGTCATGCTGCCCCTACACTTTGGAACTCCTTGCCACACCCAATCAGGACAGCCCCATCCCTGGAAGCATTTAAGTCTAAACTGAAAACCTACCTTTTCAGTCTGGCATTCATGAACATCTGACTATCTCCTCTGTAACACAACCCAGCCTGAAACCCTGTATTAATCTGAGACACAGCTATGCGCTTTGAGTCCTATGGGAGAAAAGCGCTTTACAAATGTTATTGTATTGTATTATTGTATTGTACTCAAGTAGCGTGAGTGTTGCTATGGTGACATGTTAGTATCGCTCGTTAATAATGCTCATTACCGTCTTCCTTGTAATCCTTTTAAATCCTTGTAATGTATAGCGCTAACCATAACTGCATCCAGGGGAGGACTGGGACCTTTTGGCCTGGGGGGACAACACAAACTAGAGGCCCGTTTCACGGCATCCCCAGCCCAAAGCCATATCTTTCTCGTGTGCAAATCTTCAAATTGTGATCACACACAGACACACACAGACACACACACACACACACACACACACACACACACACACACACACACACACACACACACACACACACACACACACACACACACACACACCCTGTCTGTGTCTGATGCCTAACCTTAAAGGAGTTATCAGGCTTTTTTTTTTTTATGAAAAACTTACCCAGGGCTCGTCCAGCCCCAAGCTCCCAGCATGTCCCTTGCCGCAGCTCTGCAGTCAGCTGTTCGCTGCCGCTACCTCCCAGCCCCCGGCGATGACGTCAGGCCGACTGCGCCTGTGCGAGCGGCGCTGTCAATCACCGCCACATGGACCAGAGCGTACTGTGCAGACGCAGAACTACTGCGCCTGCGCAGTACACTCCGGTCCACGTGGCGGTGATTGACAGTGCTGCTCGTACAGGCCGACATCCAGGTCGGACTGGTGCCATCGCCGGGGACTGGGAGGCAGCGGCAGCGAATGGCTGACTGCAGAGCTGCGGTGAGGGACATGCTGGGAGCGTGAGGCTGGAGGAAGCCCCGGGTAAGTAGCACTTATTTCATTAAAAATGCCTGATAACTCCTTTAAACAACCCCCCGCCACACACACACACACACACACAAACCTACCTACCTGGTGATGCCTAACCCCACTCCTGCCCACCCACCATACAAACTACTTGTCTGACACCTACCCCCCCCCCCCCCTCCAACTACCTGTTTGACAGTGCCTAACTGCCTGCCTCCCCCCTCTCCTGCCGCCAATCACACCACAAGAAGAAAAAACATTCCCCCTCAGGCCAGGGTCAGAATGGGGATGATTATCACACAAAAAAAAACTCAGAGGGCACTGGCCTGGGCAGAGAATTGAATTTGACAGCAGTAGCAGGCAGGCAGCAAAGTGTGAGTAACTCAGTGACAAGAAGGGAGAAGAAGTACAGAAACAAAATTTATAAAAACCACCTTCTCCTCTGGCGACCTGGACCCGACCTCCTCTATCCTCCTGTCTCCTCAGTCCTACACCTCCTCCTCCTCCTCCACAGCAGCAAGCAGCTATAGGTGGCATCTCCGACTCTCAGCCCCCAGAGTGTCCGACTCCTGCAGCCAGGACAGCCAGCCTGCCACTCATAGCCGCAGCTCCAGGCCCCCAGCCCCCCCAGCACAGAAAGCTGAAGAGTGAGACAGCTCACTCCGACGACACCTCAGGCACAGCAACACAGGGGAGGACTGCGTCCGACTCCTACAGCCAGCCACTCGTAGCCACAGCTCCAGGCCCCCAGCCCCCCTAGCACAGAAAGCTGAAGAGTGAGACAGCTCACTCCGATGACACCGCAGGCACAGCAGCACGTTGCGGGTGGCAATGGCTCCAGGCGGGGGGCGGAGTCAAGCAGGGTCAACCCACCGGGCCGGAGAGGACCTAAGCTATTTGTGTCCTTGTGCCGCTCACATCCACCGCAGGCGCAGCCACGCACAAGGGCACACCACAGCCGGCCGCCTCAGCCCCTTCTCTGATTGGATACTTCAACTTGCCAGGAAATATCGCGCGAGGTTGCGATCCCCACTGCGAACCTGTCACCTGTGGTATGTCTGCGGCCGCTGCGTATAGCAGCGGCTGGCCCTAATTACTTAAGATTCGGGCGGCCCGGGGGGCAATTGCCCCCCGTCCCACTGGGCCAGTCCTCCCCTGACTGCATCTTTCTTCAACAGTTTCACTTTAATAGAAAGCTATAGTGAAAGGAAAATGGAGACTGCAATATGTATTCCCTTTAAAATGTAAATTGCTTGGATGTCATGTTGGTTTTTTGGCTTCAGAAAAGTACAAGTCACCCACCTGTAACAAGTGCAGAGTCACGACATTCAATCTGCATACAGATCCTCGGCCACTGGCTTAGAAGGAATTAGACAGGAAGACTGGTATCATTAATAAACTGAAATAAACATGGTAACATCCATACCCTTCTCAATACAGGTTTACTTTTATTATGGGGCTTTGTTCTTACTCCTGGATCTTACTCCATCAGGGACATATTGAAGTCTGGAGACTGCAGAAGTTATCAGCATGAGCTCAGACAGTTGGTTAGGCAGCAACTGTCATTAATGCTAGTCGGTCTCTCTGCTCAAGTGCCATCTTTAGGGAGGGTAAGTAAAGCATAAATAAAATAGCTATAAATAAGGGAGCTAGTAGGGTTGAGGTGAGACAGTGGAAAACTCTATAGGGGAGCTGCCACTGGTCACACTTTTTAATCCCAAAACAAAATTTACTGCCCAAATTTGACTTGTAATCACACTAGCTACCAAGATTACCTAGCAAATGCACTGCTTTTAGTCTTCAGCTTCATTACCATAAAAATCAGTGATTTATCATTTCTTCTTTATGTTTTCTCAGCCATTCCATGCCGGAATATGACCCCTACTGTTGATAGGAGGCTGCAAAAGAAGGCATGCCAGCTGTGTTTTCCCAGTTTCAAATCTAGTGGGCCAAAATGGAATATTCCATTTCAGTTTGCATTAGCGATTTTCACTGGCTGTTAGAAACACAAGAAGGAAAACGCAGAAAAAAATGCAGCAGGCAGGACTTTTTTTTTTAATCACATCGGAAATCGGAAATCTCATGTAGTGTAAAAGAGCACTTAGTGAATCCGTGATATGGAGGCTGCCATATTTGTTTCCTTTAAACAATACCAGTTGCCTGGCAGCCCTGCTGATCTGTTTTGCTGCAGTAGTATGTGAATTACACCAGAAACAAGCAGACAGCTTATCTTGTCAGTTCTGACAATATTGTTAGAAACACCTGATCTGCATATGGCTGAAAGTATTAGAGGCAGAGATTAACAGGACAGCCAGGCAACAGGTATTGCTTAAAATGAAATAAATATGGCAGCTTCCATATACATCTCACCTCAGGTTCACTTTAATATTGTATTGATGAGCTGCATTCCTGGTACCCCAGCCCCATGATACCCACCAGCAGAATCATTGTTTCCTTGCCCGCTCACTTCGCTCGCTGGGCTGCGGGCTCAGTCCTCACCTCACTTGGACAACTTTTTGTTCTAACGCTATGTCTATTTGGATAATGGACATTGCCCACTCGCTTCACTCATTGGGATTCAGGCTTGAAACTTGTGTTGCCAGGTTAGTACTACTGGTGGGTATTATGGGGTTCGGGTATCAGGAATGCAGCTCATCAATATAATATTAATACAATCTATAAATAAAATAATCAATATCCCTTTTTGGCTGTATTTATTTTTTTATGGAAACTGAGAAGACACAGCTGGCAGCCCCCTTTTCAAGCTTCTTATCAACAGCTGGTAGCATGTTTAGCTCACTGCAGTGCCTAATGGCACGGAATGGCTGAGAAAACATGAAGAAAGGAAGATACATCACCAACATCTACTGTAATGGAGCTGAGAAATACACTAAAGCAGTGCAGTTGCTAAATAATCTTGGGACCTAATGATTACAGCAGCAAATTTGGTTTTGGAGCCGTTATTAGCAACAAAAGGTGACCACCGGCAGCTCCCCTATGGGGTTTCCCGCTGACACACCTCAACCATACTAACACCCCTGCTGACACTAAAAGTGATGCTGAGCTTTACAATACATTTGAAATCATTACTGACTGAAGCAGTGTCTACTGCAGCACAGACCAATTCAATAAATGTTTATGGGACAGTACATCAAAATGCAGTCAAGTGGACTTTTGGATGCCCTGCATTGCCCTTAGTGTGAATGGGTGTATTGATGTAGTGCATTCTACTGTATGTCACTCTTTCAGCCTTAAAAGATGTGAATATTCAGATTCATGCATGTGCCCATTATTGACTGTTTCTTTTAATTAAAAAAAGAGGCAAATTAGGCAAAATATAGTAGGAGCATGAAAAGAATATATGTATCAGCTGCTATGGGAAAGGTTATAATTTTGTAATTTTCTTTACATTCGAAAAGGAGCCTTAGTATGATTGTGACCTCCCTGAATTCTAGAACGCGGGGATGCCCAATGAAATCATCACTTTCTTGAAAGACAAGCTGCACCTCACTAACCCTCATTATCAAACCACCATGGACGATGCTACTGTGCTTCTGCAAAAGGGATATAAAATCGGCAAACATCTAGGTGAAGGATCTTATGCCAAAGTCAAGTCTGCATATTCAAACCGTCTAAAATCAAATGTAGCTGTGAAGATCATTGATCGACAAAAGGCTCCACGTGACTTTGTCGAAAAATTTCTTCCACGTGAGCTAGAGATCCTAACAAAAGTAAGCCATAACTCAATTATAAAAACTCTTGAGATTTTTGAGAAACCAAACAAGAAAGTCTACATCATCATGGAGCTGTGTGTCCAAGGAGATTTGCTAGAATTCATCAAGAGCAAGGGAGCGCTGTCAGAAGAAACATCCCGGAAACTGTTTCGCCAGATAATTATAGCTGTAAAATACTGCCATGATAAAGACATTGTGCACCGTGATCTGAAATGCGAGAACCTTCTGTTAGATAAAGATTTCAACCTTAAAATTTCAGACTTTGGTTTTGCAAGACATGTATACCATGACGTCAATGGCAAAGTAATCCTTAGTAACACTTTTTGTGGTTCAGCTGTCTATGCATCTCCAGAGGTCTTACAAGGCATACCATACAACCCCAAGATTCATGATGTCTGGAGTCTTGGAGTAATACTCTATATAATGGTCACCTGTGCAATGCCATATGATGACTCCAATATCAAAAGGATGCTGCGTCAACAGAAGGCACATAAAATTGATTTTTCACACTCGCCAGAACTTTCAAGTCCCTGCAAAGAAGTCATTTGTGGCATGTTAGAGCCAGACGTGACACTACGCCTGACAGTGGATGAGATTTTGAACCATGTCTGGCTTCGCACTGCTTTAAGATCCAAAGAGCCAAGTAAATCCATTCTTAAAAAGGAAGAAGTACAGTCTGCAGACCACCCTCCAGTTTCAAAGCAAGAAAGCCAACTAGACAAGACCCTACAGGAAGTACAGGCCAGTAACACTATAACTGAAGGTGAAGGAGACCATGCTGCAAGTAAAGCAGAATCAAGTGTCTGATATGTGATCAAACTAGTAAAACTAGTAAAAGTGGCAATCCATGTATTCGCTCAGTCTTTTAATTCAATTTAGTTTTAACCAATATCTAACTTCAAACATGGCCCTGTATAGTTTTGTACTAAATCCAGTAGTGAGTGACCATTGACCTACTGACAATCTTTTTCAGTTGTTCAGATCTGTCTAATGCCACCCATACACATAAAGATTAGTGGTAGATTAGGTAAAACATCTATATTTACCAAATATCAATCTTTTACCTGTTTTTTCCAGTTTGCACTACTCAATATTAGACACGATTTCAGTAAAAATCTTGTTTAATTTTGATCTTGCCACTCCAGCTGTGTACCGCCCAATGGAGTACAAAAGTATGCATAACCTCAATTGCACGCTGCTGCTGAAGACTTTTCAAGATAGATAGATAGATAGATAGATAGATAGATAGATAGATAGATAGATAGATAGATAGATAGATAGATCAGAAAATAAGATCAGAAGATCAGAAAATCAGAATTGCCATAGTTTCAATCAATTTTTTTAGATTTCAGGCTTGCATTGAATCTATTGTCTGATCTTTTGAAATAACCAATTAGTACACTGGCATCTTAAAACCAATTAGTCTGTCTGGTCTGTGTATAGTCTCCCAAAGTTCACTCAAACAAAATGGCTATTAGCATGCAAGGCTCATATGCAATATGTGTGTGTGTGTTTATCTTATGCAGAGGCATATATTTGCCCCATGGCTATCACCATTATTACAGAATAATTGCACTGGTTTCTATGTGACTGGTAGTAACTTGGCTTCTGTGAAATGTCACTTTTGTGAATTGTAATTTATATTTAGAAGATGCTGGTTATATCATTTACATTTTAGCAGAAGGGTAACGACATCCAAGTGCTTTATTTGGAAAGTGCGACACTAGAGATTTAATGAGCAACAAAAAAATGTGCTAACAATCTGTTGATGTGACATTCCACTTTTGTTCAAAAAAAACTACTATATACATAGATCAGTGCTGAACAAGAGGTTTGGTAATCTTATGAATACCTAAAGTCTATCTTTTTTTTTAATAAAAGTAATGTTATATTCTCCTATCAAGTAACTTAAATTATATACCCTTCACTTTGTCTATGTGAAGTCCCATTCCACAGATATTACTACATCTTGGCAGTAGACTGCCAGCAGGTCTAGGTATGTATGTAGAAAAGGTATCATGCTTAAGAAGAGACCATACCACACACACACATATATATATATGTGTACATACAGTCCACAGGTGCACGCAACAGGTGGGAACCCCACTTCCTCTGGTATAAACAAAAAGCACCAGGGGTTGCAGCACTCAAGCTCTCTTTATTGTAGAGCAAAACAGAATTTTATACAGCAACAGTTTCGACCTTCCCAGGTCTTTATCAAACTATGGTATACAATACAATGAAACAAGAATATATATCATTTCCCCCCGGAAATGACATCATAGGCCCCTCTCACAGGAAGTGGGAGCAGCCTATGAATATATATATATATATATATATATATATATATATAGATAGATAGATAGATAGATAGATAGATAGAGAGAGAGAGAGAGAGAGCTTCTTTCCAGGTATGGAATCTGTACTCTGCAGTAAACACTGCCCTAAACTGCACAAAGCATGAGCCCTTTTACTCTTTTTTTCACAACTGCACTAATCTCCTGGGTGACAAGAAGCTTTCCCACTTCCATCTTACAGTATTTATAAGGAACACTGTGAAATATTTTGTATGAACCACAAGCGGAAACAATGTGTGCCATAAACTATTACAATGTACTGTATGCAGGTAGAGTTGGAATGAAGGGATTGCTCAGTCCTTACAATGGAGATTCCCTTTAAACTGACCCTGAGCATATAAACTAAGCATAGGATAATGGATGAAATAATCAGAAGTACATATATATACATGCAGTGAAAACTGTATGTGTGAAATATCAGGTGTTCCACAGATTGAAGAAGAGGCATGTGGAGCTTAAAGTAGTAGTCTGAGCAGAGCCCTTGAGCTTCCATCAGATAGTGAAGCCATCAGTCACAATGAAGGCCCAATAGAGAAGTTTCAAAACTGTGAAGATGAAGGGATTTCCTCCTGATACTTTAAAGAGACTCCGTAACAAAAACTGCATCCTGTTTTTTATCATCCTACAAGTTCCAAAAGCTATTCTAATGTGTTCTGGCTTACTGCAGCACGTTCTACTATCACCATCTCTGTAATAAATTAACTTATCTCTCTCTTGTCAGACTTGTCAGCCTGTGTTTGGAAGGCTGCCAAGTTCTTCAGTGTTGTGGTTCTGTGATGCATCTCCCCCCTCCAGGCCCCTCTCTGCACACTGCCTGTGTATTATTTAGATTAGGGCAGCGTCTCTCTTCTCTTTTACAAGCTGGATAAATCGTCCTCTGAGCTGCTGGGCTTTCACATACTGAGGAATTACATACAGGCAGAGCTGTCTGCAGTCTGCAGGAAGAAACAGCCACTTCAGTGGAAGATAGCTGCAGGGGGAAAGAAACACACAAATGATCTCTTGAGATTCAAAAGGAAGGGTGTATACAGCCTGCTTGTGTATGGATGTATTTTCTATGTGTGGACATACTGTACATCAACCTACTTCCTTTTTTTGGTGGCTATTTTGTTTGTTTATAAACAAACTTTTTAAAACTGTTTTTAACCACTTTTAATGCGGCGAGGAGCGGCGAAATTGTGACAGAGGGTAATGGGAGATGTCCCCTAACGCACTGGTATGTTTACTTTTGTGCAATTTTAACAATACAGATTCTCTTTAAAAAGAATCTGTCTTTTTCTTTGGGAAGGGGGGGTTTGTGCTCATTGACAAAGACTTGGCAACATGTTGCAGCAACTCAGTGAAATTCAACAGAAGTGTGGAATGCATCTGAGATCCAAACCTAGTTAGTTTTGATAAAGGTCAGCTGGGTAATGTTGCCTATGGCCAATGCTTCTTTTGACCAATGCCCTTCTGTATGCCACAATCACCATTTTCAGGTTGGAGCATAACAGGTGAGCATAGATGTTGAGGATGACAATATTTTTGGCAGAAGCTGAGGTACCAAAGAATGTTCACACTGCTTAATGCTGGGTGTAACATTCGCTGCACTTAATAATGTAGTAGATGTCCCACGGACGGACAGCTGAACGCAATGCAGGTTCAGCAATGCTGTTTAATACTTGTAACAAATGCTGCACTTAATAATACAGTTAACCTTTTGGGGACCGCGTGTGGTAAATCCTACGCCGCACTTGTGGCTGTCTAAGCCTGATGCGGCGTAGGATTTATGCCACCTTCCATTTCCGCTCCCGCGTTGATCACGCTCACCCGAGAGGAGAGACAGCTGACATCTCCCCTTAGTGATCAGGAGCCATCGCGATTGGCTCCTGATCACATGATCACTACGATCGCCGGCAGATCGTAGTGATCACTACTGGCAGCGGTGGTCTGAGGGGAAGAAGAGGACGGGGACTCACCTTCCTGACGTTCCCCCGGCGATTGTCGCTCCCCTCCACTCTGGCTGGCATCCCCGCTAGTTCGGCGTTAAGTGTCAGGTCCCGGCTTGATGATGTCATCAAGCCATGACCCGGAACTTAACGGCAGTGCAAGTGAGGATGCCAGCCAGAGAGGAGGGGGCTAGAGCTGCTCATCGCTGGAGCCTGGGAGGTGAGTAAAGGCTGCTGGCAATATGGGGGACACCTGGCCACACTGGGGACACCATGCTTAGCTAGCCATACTAGGGATCCAACTGCTGGCAAGCTAGGAACTCCCTTACTTCCTTGTTTCACCGCTCACTGCGTCACTTCCTGCAATGCCGCCCACTAAAGTACAGAGGGTGGCATTGCAAGAAGTGATGCAGCGAGTGGTGGAACCCAAGAAAGTGAGTGAGTTCCCCGCTCACCGCTGGATTGATTTTAAAATAAACTAGCTTGAGGTGGAGCAGTCAAGGGGGGAGCCAGGTGAGGGAGGGGGGTGAGACCCCCTCCCCACCGCTGTGCCCTTTGCCCCCCTTCCTGGCTGCTACCCCCTCCAACATGGCAGCCCCCTCCCCACCAACAGACAGGGCTGGGACACTGGAAACGTATCCGTTTCTGTGTCTAAAGCTGTCTGTATAGACGGAGATCCGTTTTGCATTGGTTTTCACTACCTTCCGTGTATCTGGGGTCCGTGAAAAAACCTGCTTTTTCAACCCGGATCCCCCACGGAGACGTTTTTGAAGTGGGTGAAGACGACGCTATTTTAAACATTGGTATGCGTGGCTCCGGTTTTGGTCCGGGCCTAAAAACGGAGCAACGGATACGTTTCTTAAGCAAGTGTGGACCGAGCCTTACAGTATTGGGCTAATATGCTGAGTACACCCACAGCAGTACTGTGAAATTCTTGGTGTAACACATGCTGCACTTAATAACATAGTTAAAGAGAACCCGAGGTGGGTTTGAAGAATATTATCTGCATACAGAGGCTGGATCTGCCTATACAGCCCAGCCTCTGTTGCTATCCCAAACCCCCCTAAGGTCCCCCTGCACTCTGCAATCCCTCATAAATCACAGCCACGCTGCTGACAAACAGCTTGTCAGAGCTAGCTGTGTTTATCTCTAAAGTGTCAGTCTGCTGCTCTCCCCGCCTCCTGCAGAACTCCAGTCCCCGCCTGCATCCCTTCCCTCCCTGCTGATTGGAGGGAAGGGACGGGGGCAGGGACCGGAGCTATGCAGGAGGCGGGGGAGCAGCTGAGACTGACACTACAGATGTAAACAGAGCCTCACAGCATGGCTGTGATTTATGAGGGATTGCAGAGTGCAGGGGGACCTTAGTGGGGTTTGGGATAGCAACAGAGGCTGGGCTGTATAGGCAGATCCAGCCTCTGTATGCAGATAACATTCTTTAAACACACCTCGGGTTCTCTTTAAAGTGAACCCAAATTAAAAAAATACAAGATTTCAGAAATAAAATCTATTTTTTAAATTATAATAATAAATAGCAGCCTTTTTTTCAGCTGCATGATGACAAATATAAAATGTTTTACATTTATTGTAGAAACCCCTCTCTTCCTTTCATATTGCCGGGAAATAATCCGGCAAACTGGTGGAGTAGATGGTGTCCAGCAAAGGAGGAATTGCTAATGGCTGCCACCTGTATAACCCTAGTTATGAAAAATGAAGGGTGAAAAGCATGCACTGAAATGCTCATAGGCTTGAAGGAGTGTTTATGTATCTTTGTATGTGTCAGAGTGGTGCAACGAAATATTTTGAATTAAAAAAAATGTTTGGTTTGGGTCCACTTTAAAGCCCAACAAGCAAAGCCAAACATGTTCATCAGCATTGCTTTCTGCTGTCACAATTATACTGTATTTTAACACTGATATATCCTACCTGTACTCAGTTCCAAAATCTTGCCCAGTTCTTTCCCCTTCAAAATGTCACAGCTAACTAATCTTCTCCTCTGGCTAGTCAAGTTGGTCAGCAAGAAGTGGATTTGGTATTTAGCTAATTAGTGGCTGCGCTAGTGAAGTATCGCGGTCGCCATATTTCACATCTCGCGGTGCATGCAAGGATTGGCCGCAAAATAATAACAGGCAGAGGTAATTTAGGAGCACAGGCTATGCAGCACTACCACGCGTAACATGCAGCCCTATATTTAGCCTGCGTTGGTGTCATTAAGCTTGCGCTGCTATAGCATCACAGCTTAAAGAATTAGGCCCTAAATGTGAATGCAAACCACAATTATTCTTGGCCCTCATTACTAACTAGCTAAGCACATGAGACCAAATTGCCTGGTGACCAAGGCTGTCCAATAGGTTGGCTACCCATTCCCAGTTATTCCGTTCTAATCCAAACAGAATGATTATTATTCATTGTGAATGTCCAATCCAAACCTGATCAGCCACCCTGCCTGTAAATACCTTAGATAACGAGCTAAATCTCTTTTCTAGACATTCTGCCTCTAAGCCAACTTATCAAAGAGAGTGCTGTCATTTAGGGTGCATACACACGCCATAGTTTAGCAAACGACGGGTCCATCAGACCCTCCCTCTGGGCGGACATTCTGCCGACAGTAAGACGAGTGTACAGTCTATTGGCAGACTGATAAGACTGTTTCTGACAGATCCCCTGAGTGGATCTATCAGAAAAAGTCTTATCAGTCTGCCGACAGCATGTACACACGTCCTACTGGCGGCACAAACGTCTGCCCAGTGGTAGGGTCTGATGAAACCGTCGCTTGCTAAACTATGGCGTGTGTACGCGCCTTTAGAGATGGTTTGGAGATGCAATCTCTGTTTGGCTGGTTGCATTATCGTGTGTTCCTTTTACTTTCTGTTCTAGACTATACTGTATAGGAAGCACAAGTGATGTATGATGAACATAAAAAGGCAATCATAGGTTTACACACTGATCCCAATCTTTTCAATGGTTAATTAGGCAGGAGAAATTGCTCAATTTTAAAGGGGAACTTCAGCCTAAATAGACATACTGTCATTAAGTTGCACTAGTTATGTTAATTAAAATAGATACTGTAGGTAACATAATCTCTTACCCACCCTGTTTTAAAAGAACAGTCAAATGTTTGTGATTTCATGGGGGCAGTCATCTTTTTGGTTGAAAGGAGGTGACAGGGGGCATGAGACACAGTTCCAACTATCTGTGTCCTGATCACCCCTCCCAGCTGCGTGCGCTAGGCTTCAAATCTCAAATTCAAAATTAAAAAAATAAAAATTGCACCAAAACAGCAGAAGGAGAACAACATCATCAGAAATCCCATCATGCTTTGCACAGCATCAGTGGAAAAATGCCCAGGCAGATTTCTTCTGTGCAGCTGAGTAGATTTTTGGTCTGGAGGTTCACTTTAACCACTTGCCGACCGCCCACAGCCCATGGGCGGCGGCAAAGTGGATGCCTTAAGGACCGCAATACGCCTTAGGGCGTTGCGTCCTTTTCCTATGCCGGGGGAGCGATCGCGTCATTGATGACGCGCGCTTCCCCCGGCAACTGGCTCCGCCCACCCGCCGTAACATCCCGCCGGCCATACGGAAGCGCCGGCGGGATGTTAACCCCGCGATCGCCGCTACAAAGTGTATAATACACTTTGTAATGTATACAAAGTGTATTATACAGGCTGCCTCCTGCCCTGGTGGTCCCAGTGTCGGAGGGACCACCAGGGCAGGCTGCAGCCACCCTAGTCTGCACCCAAACACACTGATCTGCCCCCCCCCGCCCACTGATCGCCCACAGCACCCCTCAGACCCCCCCTGCCCACCCCCCAGACCCCTGTTTGCACCCAATCACCCCCCTAATAACCCATCAATCACTCCCTGTCACTATCTATCAACGCTATTTTTTTTTTATCTCCCCCCCTGCCCCCTCCTGATCACCCCCCCACCCCTCAGATTCTCCCCAGGACCCCCCCCCCCAGACCCCCCCCCCCCTGTGTACTGTATGCATCTATCCCCCCTGATAACCTGTCAATCACCTGTCAATCACCCATCAATCACCCATCAATCACCCATCAATCACCCCCTGTCACTGCCACCCAACAATCAGCCCCTAACCTGCCCCTTGCGGGCAATCTGATCACCCACCCACACCAATAGATCGCCCGCAGATCCGACATCAGATCACCTCCCAAATCCATTGTTTACATCTATTCTCTCCTCTAAACACCCACTAATTACCCATCAATCACCCATCAATCACCCCCTATCACCACCTGTCACTTTTACCTATCAGATCAGACCCTAATCTGCCCCTTGCGGGCACCCAATCACCCGCCAACACGCTCAGATTGCCCTCTGACCCCCCCTTATCAATTCGCCAGTGCATTAATTACATCTGTTCTTCCCTGTAATAACCCACTGATCACCTGTCAATCACCTGCCAATCACCTATCACCCATCAATCACCCCCTGTCACTGCCACCCATCAATCAGCCCCTAACCTGCCCCTTGCGGGCAATCTGATCACCCACCCACACCAATAGATCGCCCGCAGATCCGACATCAGATCACCTCCCAAATCCATTGTTTACATCTATTCTCTCCTTTAAACACCCACTAATTACCCATCAATCACCACCTATCACCACCTGTCACTGTTACCTATCAGATCAGACCCTAATCTGCCCCTTGCGGGCACCCAATCACCCGCCAACACGCTCAGATTGCCCTCTGACCCCCCCTTATCAATTTGCCAGTGCATTAATTACATCTGTTCTTCCCTGTAATAACCCACTGATCACCTGTCAATCACCTGCCAATCACCTATCACCCATCAATCACCCCCTGTCACTGCCACCCATCAATCAGCCCCTAACCTGCCCCTTGCGGGCAATCTGATCACCCACCCACACCATCCGATCGCCTGCAGACCCGCAGTCAAATCACCTCCCAAGTGCATTGCATCTGTTCTCTCCTCTAAACACCCACTAATTACCCATCAATCACCCCCTGTCACTGCTACCCATCAGATTAGACCCCCATCTGCCCCTAGGGCACCCAATCACTCGCCCACACCCTCAGACCCCAGCCCTGATCACCTCGCCATTGCATTACTTGCATCTATTCCCCCCACTAATCACACCTTGAGACACCCATCAATCACCTCCTGTCAATACCTGTCACCCCCTAGCACACCTACCCATCAGATCAGGCCCTAATTTGCCCCGTGTGGGCTCCTGATCACTCGGCCAAACCCTCAGATCCTCCTCAGACCCCCTTCTGATCACCTCCCCAGTGCATTGAGTGCATCTATTTTCCCCTCTAATCACCCCCTGAGACACCCATCAATCACCTCCTGTCACCCCCCTAGCACTCCTATCCATCAGATCAGGCCCAATACAACCTGTCATCTAAAAGGCCACCCTGCTTATGACCGGTTCCACAAAATTCGGCCCCTCATAGACCACCTGTCATCAAAATTTGCAGATGCTTATACCCCTGAACAGTCATTTTGAGACATTTGGTTTCCAGACTACTCACGGTTTTGGGCCCATAAAATGCCAGGGCGGTATAGGAACCCCACAAGTGACCCCATTTTAGAAAAAAGACACCCCAAGGTATTCTGTTAGGTGTATGACGAGTTCATAGAAGATTTATTTTTTTGTCAAAAGTTAGCGGAAATTGATTTTTATTGGGTTTTTTTCACAAAGTGTCATTTTTCACTAACTTGTGACTAAAAATAAAATCTTCGATGACCTCGCCATACACCTAATGGAATACCTTGGGGTGTCTTCTTTCTAAAATGGGGTCACTTGTGGGGTTCCTATACTGCCCTGGCATTTTAGGGGCCCTAAACCGTGAGGAGTAGTCTAGAAAACAAATGCCTCAAAATGACCTGTGAATAGGACGTTGGGCCCCTTAGCGCACCTAGGCTGCAAAAAAAGTGTCACACATGTGGTATCGCCGTACTCAGGAGAAGTAGTATAATGTGTTTTGTGGTGTATTTTTACACATACCCATGCTGGGTGGGAGAAATGTCTCTGTAAATGGACAATTGTGTGTAAAAAAAAAATCAAACAATTGTCATGTACAGAGATATTTCTACCACCCAGCATGGGTATGTGTAAAAATACACCACAAAACACATTATACTACTTCTCCTGAGTACGGCGGTACCACATGTGTGGCACTTTTTTACACCCCAAGTGCGCTAAGGGGCCCAAAGTCCAATGAGTACCTTTAGGATTTCACAGGTCATTTTGCGACATTTAGTTTCAAGACTACTCCTCGCGGTTTAGGGCCCCTAAAATGCCAGGGCAGTATAGGAACCCCACAAATGACCCCATTCTAGAAAGGAGACACCCAAAGGTATTCCGTTAGGAGTATGGTGAGTTCATAGAAGATTTTATTTTTTGTCACAAGTTAGCGGAAATTGATTTTAAAAGCGGAATATGACACTTTGTGAAGAAAAACAATTCAAATCAATTTCCGCTAACTTGTGGCAAAAAATAAAATCTTCTATGAACTCACCATACTCCTAACGGAATACCTTGGGGTGTCTTCTTTGTAAAATGGGGTCATTAGTGGGGTTCCTATACTGCCCTGGCATTTTAGGGGCCCTAAACCGTGAGGAGTAGTCTTGAAACAAAAATGACCTGTGAAATCCTAAAGGTACTCATTGGACTTTGGGCCCTTTAGAGCAGTTAGGGTGCAAAAAAGTGCCACACATGTGGTATTGCCGTACTCAGGAGAAGTAGTATAATGTGTTTTGGGGTGTATTTTTACACATACCCATGCTGGGTGGGAGAAATACCTCTGTAAATGACAATCTTTTGATTTTTTTACACACAATTGTCCATTTACAGAGTTATTTCTCCCACCCAGCATGGGTATGTGTAAAAATACACCCCAAAACACATTGTACTACTTCTCCCGAGTACGGCGATACCACATGTGTGGCACTTTTTTGCACCCTAACTGCGCTAAAGGGCCCAAAGTCCAATGAGTACCTTTAGGATTTCACAGGTCATTTTGAGAAATTTCGTTTCAAGACTACTCCTCACGGTTTAGGTACCCTTAAATGCCAGGGCAGTATAGGAACCCCACAAATGACCCAATTTTAGAAAGAAGACACCCCAAGGTATTCCGTTAGTAGTATGGCGAGTTCATAGAAGATTTTATTTTTTGTCACAAGTTAGCGGAAATTGATTTTAATTGTGTTTTTTCACAAAGTGTCATTTTCCGCTAACTTTTGACAAAAAATAAAATCTTCTATGAACTCACCATACTCCTAACGGAATACCTTGGGGTGTCTTCTTTCTAAAATGGGGTCATTTGTGGGGTTCCTATACTGCCCTGGCATTTTAGGGGCCCTAAACCGTGAGGAGTAGTCTTGAAACGAAATTTCTCAAAATGACCTGTGAAATCCTAAAGGTACTCATTGGACTTTGGGCCCTTTAGCGCAGTTAGGGTGCAAAAAAGTGCCACACATATGGTATCGCCGTACTCAGGAGAAGTAGTATAATGTGTTTTGTGGTGTATTTTTACACATACCCATGCTGAGTGGGAGAAAGATCTCTGTAAATGGACAATTGTGTGTAAAAAAAATTAACAAATTGTCATTTACAGAGATATTTCTCCCACCCAGCATGGGTATGTGTAAAAATACACCCCAAAACACATTATACTACTTCTCCTGAGTACGGCAATACCACATGTGTGGCACTTTTTTGCAGCCTAACTGCGCTAAGGGGTCCAAAGTCCAATGAGCACCTTTAGGCTTTACAGGGGTGCTTACAATTTAGCACCCCCCAAAATGTCAGGACAGTAAACACACCCCACAAATGACCCCATTTTGGAAAGTAGACCCTTCAAGGTATTCAGAGAGGGGCATGGTGAGTCCGTGGCAGATTTCATTTTTTTTTGTCGCAAGTTAGAAGAAATGGAAACTTTTTTTTCTTTTTTTTTTCCTCACAAAGTGTCATTTTCCGCTTACTTGTGACAAAAAATAATATCTTCTATGAACTCACTATGCCTCTCAGTGAATACTTTGGGATGTCTTCTTTCCAAAATGGGGTCATTTGGGGGGTATTTATACTATCCTGGAATTCTAGCCCCTCATGAAACATGACAGGGGGTCAGAAAAGTCAGAGATGCTTGAAAATGGGAAAATTCACTTTTTGCACCATAGTTTGTAAACGCTATAACTTTTACCCAAACCAATAAATATACACTGAATGGGGTTTTTTTTTATCAAAAACATGTTTGTCCACATTTTTCGCGCTGCATGTATACAGAAATTTTACTTTATTTGAAAAATGTCAGCACAGAAAGTTAAAAAAATCATTTTTTTGCCAAAATTCATGCCTTTTTTGATGAATATAATAAAAAGTAAAAATCGCAGGAGCAATCAAATAGCACCAAAAGAAAGCTTTATTAGTGACAAGAAAAGGAGCCAAAATTCATTTAGGTGGTAGGTTGTATGAGCGAGCAATAAACCGTGAAAGCTGCAGTGGTCTGAATGGAAAAAAAGTGGCCGGTCCTTAAGGGGTAGAAAGCCCTAGGTCCTCAAGTGGTTAAAAACACTATTTGTGTAGCCCAAACTATAATTCTGCAAAGAACAGTCCACCTAAATTTCCTTTAAACATATATTGAGTAGCAGGTGTTGGAGTGACTCCGAAGCCATTTCTTTCCAATGAAGACCACTCCTACCTTGTGTATTATGTGTACTATAATAGAAAAGATAGAATAATGTAAATATAACATATTGCAGGTTATTATTTACCACAGCATACAAATGCAGTAAGTCCTAGGTGGCAGCTTACTTATATATTCAAGGCGGATATATTTGGAACACAAGGCTTGACTAAAGAGATGCTTCTGGAAATGTGTGTATTTATGGAGCACTTGTCTGGGCTTCTTGATTACAGCATCATTATCTGGCACCCCTGTAAGAGATGCTGCTGGGACACATTTTCTTTGGCTTTTATATAAAAAGCTAATGCACTTATGAATTGTGTGGACAATACTCAGATGCTGACCTGTATTGACCCCTACAGCAGCCATTTCCTTATTCCCTTGGGAGGAAAATATGTAAAAATGAGGAGAAAAGGTAATATTGTTCAGTACAAAAGAAAGAATTACATTTTATTTATTTGCCTACCAAAGCCGAGAATGAATTGTAACTTAAAATAAACGCTTTGCAGCACATTCTTACCACTGGTAATGGTATCTGGACACGCATGTACCATCACATACTTCTCCCGCAAAGTGGGGAAAAAAAGTCACTGTCTTATAGTCCAAATGCAGGGAGTTCCTGACTTGTAAACACCTGCCAATACGAACCTCCATCCCACCACAATGTCAGGGAAACTCCCTGTACTGTGCCCATGCAGAGTAGAATACAGAGGGCCAAACCGAGGACACAGGGGGACACAAATGGGCATAGAGGAAGACACAAGGAGGACAGAGGCGGACACAAGGGAGACAGAGGACACAGGGAGACACATAAGGTACAAAGGGGGCATAATCCACAAGATTCCCCTTCACCATGGATGCACCAGGTTTAGTATATATTTTTTAGAGTCCAAAATTCCAGGGCACTATAGAATAGATGCCAAAAGCTGACTGCAGCCATGTCTAGCACTAAAAAAAAACACACCACGTCTCCTTTCCTGAGGGGTGAAGTGATTACCTGTATAGGAATGGTGTCCATGCAGGTAAGTAATTAACCTTGAGACCTTAATCTCTCTCATTTGCTTGCACTGCTTACCATCCCTATGCAGGTCTTGCCTGTACTTCAGGAGTAATTTTTTTGTATAAACAATGTGAGTCACATGCCAGATTTTGTTTAAACCATAGCTAAAATTAGTAATGTAAATATACTGAATTCTTTTTCAGACCCTTATTTTCTTATTTTAAAACCTCTCAGCCACAATTAAATATAAGTATGCTTAGACCGCAAGCATGCTTTTTACGCAGCCTAATGCAGTTTTTATGTTTTTTAGATTTATAACTGAGCTTCTGTTATTTGCATATTGTGGAATCATCAAGTTCCAGAAATTTTCCATATGCTGATTCTTCATTACAGCTCTGCATGCTCACCTGCTAGCTAGATATAAATCTAAACCTATACATCTACATTATCTCTTGGTATATACAAAGAAGGTATCATAAATCAGCACGCAACATTGTTCAGGAAACCTTAAACTATTGGTGTTGGACTGTCTGAAGGAAGGTAACTGAGGTTTGGGACACACTTGCGATTAGCAAAATGCTCTAAAAAAAAAAAAAAAAAAAAACACTAGTGTTTTTGCCACTGAAAAGTAGAGTGAGTTCTGGAACAAATTCAGGAAAAGCAATTTTCTGCCCTGCTCTCCCTTATAAAATTGCTGCATGCAGGGCAAATCACAGTTGTTCACATGTAATCATGGCCATTCACTTTCAGCATCAATGCGATTTTGGATCGCTAGCGATTCCTAGAAAGCATATATTGCTGCTGAAAGCGCTCTAGTGGGTCCCAGGCCTTACGGGATTTTAAAGGAAAAGGTCTTAGTGTGTGGGGACCAAACGCTTTTAACACTATGAGTTGCACATTTTACTAGAACCCATGCAGAAGGGAGTAATGACACATGGGTAGCCTTTACCCTAAATGTGTTTGCAAACATCAAGGCATAACTGCATATGACACCTTAAAGCTATTTATATTGACTTTAAAGTGGATCTGAGCTCAGAACTTCCTCTCTGCTCTAAAAGATTAGGGACAATACGAAAACATTCAAGCAAAAATGTTTTTGTTATGTTGCACAGAAATAAAAAAAAAAGAAAGAACATTTACTGGATGAACTCAGGGAGCAAAGGAAGGGTTAAAGGGGAGCTGAAGAGAGGGGTATATGGAGGCTGCCATGTTTATTTCCTTTTAAGCAATACCAGTTGCCTGGCAGCCCTGCTGATCCTCTTCCTCTAATACTATTAGCCATAGCCCCTGAACAAGCATGCAGCATATCAGTTGTTTCAGACTTTAAAGTCAGATCTGACAAGACTAGCTGCATGCTTGTTTCTGGTGTTATTCAGATACTACTGCAGAGAAATAGACCAGCAGGGCTGCCAGGCAACTGGTATAGATGAAAAGGAAATAAATATGGCAGCCTCCGTATACCTCTTACTTCAGTTCCCCTTTTAAAGCATCTGTCTTTCCTGTACAGTTGACACTGAGTGCTGGGAGTCATGCCTACTGAGATTGTTACACTCAACTGTATCTAAGTAAACAAGCACAGCTCAGTGCAGCCGATTTCTACAGCATTTCTATGTGTAATGAACACTTTTCAGTCTTTTCAGGTCCACTTTAAAGATAAGTTCACACTTAATCCATTGAGCAGCACATGCAGCACATCACAAGGGATTTCACAATTAGTGTGTTCCTGTAATAAGCATGTTACAACGTTTGGTACCTTGTCGCCATTCATGCATAATACATGTGTAACATGTGCGTTGTCTGGTAATGCCCAGATAGACGTATGTCGTTTCAACAGAACCTGATGTACCATGGAGTCAACGCACCAATGTGAATGGGCTCATTGTGGGACTATTGCAGTTTGCTACCGTGCGATTATAACCTATGTTATATTGCACCCCAATGTGCATGGTTTTAACAGACCCTAATGCTTCCAATTTATTATATTAGTTATGCGGTAGAAGAACTACATTTAATAAAATAAAGCAGTTTGGCTAAGACATAGTACTACTCATCTAAGTCCAAAGGACAGCCCTATACGGTACTAGAGGTCAATAGTTTTAAAGGTACAAAACTAGTAATATACACGACACGTGAAGAGCCCTCCCCACAAATATGTGCAGATGTGCAGTCGACTTTGTCCAGGGCCTTGTTGTGTCCAACTGGGGCAGTGATTCTTCACCCGTTGGTTACCCTTACCTACATCAGTCAGTGCTCAGACCTCCCTATGAATCACATATTAGGGGGGTGGGGAATCAGCAAGAACCCGAGCACACCTGTAGGGCATGTGAGCCTCCCACGCGTATACATGTGGGGAGGTTTCTTCACGTGTCCTGTATATTACATGTTGTGTACCTTACAACTATTGACCTCTAGTACCTTATAGGGCTGTCTTTTAGACTAAGATGAATAGTACATTTCCCCTGCTACTCTATTCGGAAATGTTGGCTAAGACATAGACAAGCCACTGTAGTGACAAAATTAAAAGAAAAGTGTGGAAACTTACTTCAGGTTTGAGACCACTTTTACACATGCAGGTTAAACCATATTTTGCCTCAAAAACAATGAAAGTCTAATGAGGCTTTCACACTTATTGTGGTCACTTGCGGTGCGCCGGAAGTATCCGATACAACGCAAAGACAACAGCATATTACCGCAAGCAACAGGCTTAACGCATGGTGCTAGGAGTAATGCATGTCTCTGGGGGACACGTAGTGTAAATGGCAGAATGCAGTGGGTTGCGGTGCGCATGCGGGGACTGAAGGGAATCCCAGTGACTTACTTTCTGCCCAGCAGCGAGTACATCACTGAGTGGGGGGTGACCTTGTCAGTGCATTCTGCCGCAGGGTCATATGTTTGTCATTTTTTGTGTTGCGGAGCCATGACGCATCCCCACCGCAAGACAAAAAATAAGTAAACAAAACTGCCTTATACAGACCTAAGTAGAGGTAAGGCTCTGGATACTATAGAGCCTTCTTGGTCCTCAGTCCGTCACATCATTTCTGCAACCTCCAGAAATTTGCAGATGAGGCACTTTTTGTTGCATTCTTGCATCTTTTACATATTGCAAGTACTTTACATATTTGTTGCACCATTTTGAGGATTACAATTATATATTGTAAGAATTAGCAAAGGACACATTATACATTTAGTTTCCCATAGCTAGATAGCATAGCTGTTCATATACATTTCCTGCGCCCTTTACATTTCTTCTGCTGTGGGTGGTGAACTACCTGAGAATTGGGTGGTGTAGAAGATGTTACGGCTAAAACCTTAAGTTGTCCACTTCGAGATCTGATGACAATGCTGCAATGACCAGCCAGAAATCAGATTCTGCCACTGAAACTTGTGTGGTTTGCCTTTCTTTAGGACTTGGTCGGCCAGGTCCTGTCATTTCATGCTCTGGCAGGCCAAAGTCCATAAACATCAGTGTAACACAATTGTTTTTGCATATTGGCCATCCAGATCCTGAAGTGGACAGATTTTAGGTTCTGGCTGTAACATACCAAATATAAAGCAGTAGCTTCAGGGTGGGAGATATGAAATATACACCCACAGCAGCCTTTGCACTTGGCCAAATTATGTTTTTTTCTCGGTCTCAAAAAAAAAAGACAGATTAATTTCCACAACAACGTACAAGATTGCCTCACACATGGTTTAACTATCTTCTGTAATGGTGCCCACACGTGACATCTTAACTTTGTTTTCTACATCAAACAGACTAAAAACTAGATGTTTCAATTACATCATACCATGCAACCATTCAGCGCTTTTTCAGTCTATTGTCAAAAGAAAAACGTCAAGGAATTGTTTTATTCAGAAGATATTGAAAAAACAACCATCTTTAAACCAAATTGAGCCGGGCTTTCAACCAGTCACACTTGTCAAGGTTCCTCTGTATACAGTGACAGTGACTGGCACAAGGAGGAAAGAAGAAGAACACTGGGAATTTTTAATTTGTTAAAACAGAAATTAAGTACTATTGCGCCTGTGAATGGAGTCACCATGTGTTCTGTGTTGGTTTTTCAGCCCCCCTTCATCAATTATTACTTTAAGAGTTAGTAAGGTTGTAATCACAAGGCTTCAAATTATAAACAAAGGCATGAAAAGCATAGTACTGTATGTGCAATGTGTAGTTTGAGCAAAACAGATGAGTCTATACTCTTCAGTCTGGGGATTAAAGAATTAGTAATACTAAAAAAAAAAAAAAATAAAGAAAAGAAATAAAAACCCTTTACCATCCATGCAACACATAGGGTAAGCTAACTAATAAATAAAATATTGATATACAGTGGCTTGCAAAAGTATTCTGCCCCCTTGAAGTTTTCCACATTTTGTCACAATACTGCCACAAACATGAATCAATTTTATTAGAATTCCACGTGAAAGACCAATACAAAGTGGTGTACACGTGAGAAGTGGAAAATCATACATGATTCCAAACATTTTTTATAAATAAATAACTGCAAAGTAGGGTGTGTGTAATTATTCAGCCCCCTTTGGTCTCAGTGCAGTAAGTTGCCCATAGACATTGCATGATGAGTGCTAATGACTAAATAGAGTGCACCTGTGTGTAATCTAATGTCAGTACAAATACAGCTGCTCTGTGACGGCCTCAGAGGTTGTCTAAGAGAATATTGGGAGCAATAACACCATGAAGTCCAAAGAACACACCAGACAGGTCAGGGATAAAGTTATTGAGAAATTTAAAGCAGGCTTAGGCTACAAAAAGATTTCCAAAGCCTTGAACATCCCACAAAGCACTGTTCAAGCGATCATTCAGAAATGGAAGGAGTATGACACAACTGTAAACCTATCAAGACAAGGCCGTCCACCTAAATTCACGGGCCGAACAAGGAAAGCGATGATCAGAAATGCAGTCAAGAGGCCCATGGTGACTCTCGACGAACTGCAGAAGTCAACAGCTCAGGTGGGGGAATCTGTCCATAGGACAACTATTAGTCATGTACTGTACAAAGTTGGCCTTTATTGAAGAGTGGCAAGAAGAAAGCCATCGTTAACAAGAAAAGCATAAGAAGTCCCATTTGCAGTTTGCCATAAGCCATGTGGGGGACACAGCAAACATGTGGAAGAAAGTGCTCTGGTCAGATGAGACCAAAATGGAACTTTTTGGCCAAAATGAAAAACGCTATGGCCTCAATTCACTAAGCTTTATCAAACACTTTATCAAACGTTTGATAATTTACCTTGTGGGTAAAATCCAATTTTGAATTCACTGAAGTGTTATAGATTTATTGAACGTTTTATCGATAAAACATTTGATAATTATATAACACCTTCGTGAATTCAAAATTAGATTTTACCCATGAGGTGAATTATCAAACGTTTGATAAAGTGTTTGATAAAGCTTAGTGAATTGAGACCTATGTGTGGCGGAAAACTAACACTGCACATCACTCTGAACACACCATCCCCACTGTCAAATATGGTGGTGGCAGCATCATGCTCTGGTGGTGCTTCTCTTCAGTAGGGACAGGGAAGCTGGTCAGAGTTGATGGGAAGATGGGTGGAGCCAAATACAGGGCAATCTTGGAAGAAAACCTCTTGGAGTTTGCAAAAGACTTGAGACTGGGGCGGAGGTTCACCTTCCAGCAGTACGGCGACCCTAAACTTAAAGCCAGGGCAACAATGGAATGGTTTAAAACAAAACATATCCATGTTAGAATGGCCCAGTCAAAGTCCAGATCTAAATCCAATCGAGAATCTGTGGCAAGATCTGAAAGCTGCTGTTCACAAACGCTGTCCATCTAATCTGACTGAGCTGGAGCTGTTTTGCAAAAAGAATGGGCAAGGATTTCAGTATCTAGATGTGCAAAGCTGGTAGAGACATACCCTAAAAGACTGGCAGCTGTAATTGCAGCAAAAGGTGGTTCTACAAAGTATTGACTCAGGGGGCCGAATAATTATGCACACACCACTTTGCAGTTATTTATTTTCAAAAAATGTTTGGAATCATGTATGATTTTAGTTCCACTTCTTACGTGTACCCCACTTTGTATTGGTCTTTCACATGGAATTCCAATAAAATTGATTCACGTTTGTGGCAGTAATGTGACAAAATGTGGGCGTTTATAAGCTGGTGAAGGGCAGTGATTGGCAGTTCTGAGGAAGATGGGTGAACCCCTTGAAACATCAGCATTTATCACGCAAACAGTGACGTCACGGATACTGGAGAGGATTGGCCTAACCAGTTTGCAACGCTCCGCTTCTTGGATCCTAGTCGTGCCGGGTGACTCTCAGTGCATGTGTCTCCGCGTAGCGTGTGGAGACTGTCTGCTATCTTGATGTTCCCTGCCTCTCCCTGCTGTGCTTCTGGCCAGTTTTAAGCGGAGGATTGAGGCGGTAGATTCTATCTATACATCACCTAGACGCAAGGAGAATAAAGTACGGTAAAACATTGAATTCAAACATACATCACATAGTGCATTACTGCAAAATACGAATGACCACACTCCCCAGGTGAAAGGTGATACACGCGTGACTCAGTGTGTTGACACAACAGACTCTCCCGCAATAATAACCGCTTCCCAGATCATATCCACCTCAGATCCAGGTGGGTCTAGCATGTGTTATCAAAAAATGACCAGGCTTCAACCGCTTCCATCACAAGTAGTAAAAAAGTTTTAATACAATTTCCATGTAAAACAAACAATAAAATCGCTCATAGCGTAACTTTGTAAAATCAACACTAATCAGCCTGCGCCATCCAGCGCACTTACATAATCCCAATGATTGAAGTGCCTATCGGGCTGATAAGCCCAGCGGTTTCACTCCCTCTGGTGGTATCGGCATCCTGTTCCTCCACTGCGGCGTGTCCGCTCCTGCACTCAATGGTCCCGGCAGGCCAGCAAACCAGTGACGTCAGACGCACCTGGCTCCGCCCTACGCATTTCATCCGTGCAGACTCATCAGGGGCTCCTGATGAGTCTGCACGAATGAAATGCGTAAGGCAGAGCCAGGTGCGTCTGACGTCACTGGTTTGCGGACGTGCTCACCGGCTGGGACTATTGAGTGCAGGAGTGGACACACCACGGTGGAGGAACGGGACGCTGATTCCGCTGGGTTTATCAGCTCGATAGGCGCTTTGATCATTGGGATTACGTAAGTGCGCTGGATGACGCAGGCTGATTATTGTTAATTTTACAAAGTTACGCTATGAGCAATTTTATTGTTTGTTTTACATGGAAACTGGATTAAAACTTTTTTACTACTTGTGATGGAAGCGGCTGAACCCTGGTAATTTTTTTGACAACACATGCTAGACCCACCTGGATCTGAGGTGGACTTGATCTGGTGAGCGGTTATTATTGCGGGAGAGTATGCTGCGTCACCACTGTTTGAGTCACGCGTATATCACCTTTCACCTGGGGAGTGTGGGCATTTGTATTTTGCAGTAATGCACTATGTGCAGTATGTTTGAATTTTGCAGATATAAAGAAATTTAGAAGAGGAGCGCTGTCATACATCATTGCATATGTGACCCGTTGGACTTGTGATAGCCAAAACTCTGAGGCTGCATTTCCACTTGTGCAGTGCGAATCGTCGCGGTAAAAATTCGCATGCGGATGCGAATTTCTCCAGCGGGTCTATGCAGATTTTCATGCGAATTCGCATGGATGACGATGTATGCGAATTTAACGATGGCAGTGCTGGTGTGCTTTTCCATTGTTTCTATGCAAATTCGCATAAAAATTCACATACCCAAACCGCATGCGAATTTCCTATTAAACACATTGTATGCGATTCGCATAGCGGTATGCGAATTCTGATGGCTCTGCCATGCGAATTTTTTCTGCACAGAAAAACGCAAAGGAATCCAGACAAGTGGAAACAGTCCCATTCACTTGTATTGCTATGCGAATTCGCAATAGTGGAAATGGGCCCTGAGTGCTTTGAACATTTAGGAGTAATTTGAATAATTAAGTGTAGCCTGACCAGGGCAGGCGCAATTTGTTGATTTATTGTATTTTAAAACATTGAATTGAGATTTGCACGCTACAGCTATATTATATATTGGAATTAAGGACAAACTTTATAACTAAGTCCAGCGTGATATCAACATTTCTTCAGTGGCTATTGAGGATATGTGACTATAAACCAATATCCTTTATCTGGATTTTTTTTAGGAGCGCTGTAGCATATTGCATTGATGCATTCGAGTGGATGCACAAGTTGTTGAATGAACTTTTTATTGGAACCCAGCCCTCTGAACAACATTTTTTTGCCCCAAGCATCTCACTGCAGGGAGTGTGTGAGGTGTGTGTGGTGGCAGGGTATCATTAGGGGAACCGGGACCCAATGTTAATGTTACTGATGCTTTGTGTATGCGATTTATTATTTCATTGAAGATTTAGTACTTTTAGACTTGAGCGCTGTGGATAGCTTTTTCTATGTTTCTGATATTGTTGTCAGATCTGACAAGATAATCTGCATTGTGTAAAAGGAAATAAATAGGTTAACCTCCACATCCCTCTCAGTTCAGGAGTGCTTTAAAGGGGAACTGAAGAGAGAGGTATATGGAGGCTGTCATGTTTATTTCCTTTTAACCTTCCTGGCGGAGGAGGTTTTCTCAGGCCCTGCTAGGCCGATTTGAGTAATTTTTTTTTTGCTGAACGCAGCTAGCACTTTGCTAGCTGCGTCAGCACTTCGATCGCCGCCGCCCCGCGCTCGATCGCCGCTATCCGCGTCGCAACACAGCCCCCCCCTACGCTGCCTGGCCTATCAGCGCCAGGCAGCGGCAAGGGGTGGATCGGGACTCCCTTAGACGTCACAACGTCCATGACGTCGGTAACGTCATCCCGCCCCGTCGCCATGGCGACGGGGGAAGCCCTCCAGGAAATCCCGTTCTTTGAACGGGATTTCCTGATCGCCTATCGCCGGAGGCGATCGGCAGGGCTGGGGGGATGCCGCTGAGCAGCGGCTATCATGTAGCGAGCCCTAGGCTCGCTACATGATTTAAAAAAAAAAAAAAAAAAAAAAAAAAAACGGCTGCGCTGCCCCCTGGCGGTTTTTAATAGACCGCCAGGAGGGTTAAGCAATACCAGCTGCCTGGCAGCGCTGCTGGTCTATTTCTCTGCAGTAGTATCTGAATAAAACCAGAAACAAGCATGCAGCTAGTCTTGTCAGATATGACTTTAACCTTCCTGGCGGTAAGCCCGAGCTGAGCTCGGTCTATGCCGCGCAGGAAGATATCTCAGCCCCTGGTGGGGCGATTTGCGCACTTTAAAACTGCTGTACGCGCAGCTAGCACTTTGCTAGCCGCGCGTACAGCTCGATCGCCGCCGCTCTGCGGCGATCGCCCGCACGCAGCGGCGCAAGAGGGCCCCCCCCCCCGCCAGAGCCCTGCGCTGCCCGGACCAATGAGTTCCGGGCAGCGCTATGGGCTGGATCGGAGACGTCTGACGTCAGGACGTCGGCTGACGTCCATGACGTCATTCCGATCGTCGCCATGGCGACAGGAGAAGCCAAACAGGGGAGCGCGTTATATACGCGTTCCCGTTTGCTTTTGATGCGACGATCGCACTAGAGGGACACATGCGCCCTCTAGTGGTGTTTCATGTAGCTACCACTCTGGTAGCTTTACATGAAACAAAAAAAAAATTTAAAAAAAAAAAAGGATTTTTGCCTAAGTGGCAAAAAAAAAATTAACCGCCAGGAGGGTTAAAGTCTGAGCCACTGAAACACCTGATCTGCTGAATGCTTGTTCAGGGGCTATAGCTAATAATATTAGAGGCAGAGGATCAGCAGGGCTGACTGGCAACTGGTATTACTTAAAGAGACACTGAAGCGAAAAAAAAATTATGATATTATGATTTGTATGTGTAGTACAGCTAAGAAATAAAACATTAAGATCAGATACATCAGTCTAATTGTTTCCAGTACAGGAAGAGTTGAGAAACTCTAGTTGTTATCTCTATGCAAACAAGCCATTAAGCTCTCCGACTAAGTTAGTCTTGGAGAGGGCTGTTATCTGACTTTTATTATCTCAACTGTAAGTGGACTGTTTACTTTTTCTCTTCTAGAGGAGAGGTCATTACTTCACAGACTGCTCTGAAAGACTCATTTTGAATGCTGAGTGTTGTGTAATCTGCACATATTATAGAATGATGCAATGTTAGAAAAAACACTATATACCTGAAAATAAAAGTATGAGAATATTTTCTTTGCTACTAATCTTCTAGTAATTATTCATAGTACACAACCAATTCACTATATAATTTTTTTTTCGCTTCAGTGTCTCTTTAAAAGGAAATAAACACGACAGCCTCCATATCCCTCTCTCTTCAGTTCCCCTTTAAAATCATTCCAGTACAACTTTTGTAAACTAGGCGGGCCAAATGTCTGCAGAAATATTTTCAATGCATACAGCTGTTCTGGAAGGCAAGCTCCTTGGGTCCTAAAGGTACATACACACATGCAATAACCGTCGGCCGAAAAGGCTAACAACGACCGCTTTAACCGACAATCGTGTGTACATCGGCTCCAGACCCTGAGCCAATCACATTGGCTCACAGTGATCACAGGGCCAGGAGCCAATGAATTCAACTCCTGGAGCTCTGCTACATAGCTAGAGCAGATCACGCAACCTTCAGCAGTGGGTCTGTGCGGCTTGATGTCGGCAAGCCCCATTTATTGTACCAGCAGTCTCTGGTCCTTAAGGAAACCGAGATTGCTGGTACTCAAGTGGTTAAAGAGGAACTCCAATGAAAATAATGCAATAAAAAAGTGCTACATTTTTACAATAATTATGTATAAATGATTTAGTCAGTGTTTGCTCACAGTAAAATCGTTCCTCTCCAATTTACATTGACATTTATCACATGGTGACATTTTTAATGCTGGTAAGTTATGTCACTGGAAGGAGATGCTGCTGGCTTTTTTGGCAATTGGAAATAGCTGTTATTTCCCACAATGCAACAAGGTTCCCACAGTGTGATGTCAGTACCTCAGAGCTGTGAGGTGCTGATATCTAACTGTGGGAGGGGTTTTACCACAAAATCAGCCATACAGAGCCCCCTGATGATTTGTTTGAGAAAAGGAATAGATTTCTCATTGTAAAGGGGGTATCAACTACTGATTGGGATGAAGTTTAATTCTTGGTTACGGTTTCTCTTTAAGTTTTAAATCGGGATGATACCATTTATTAGCTAGTAAAGCTTTTGGACAATAAGATTTCTTCAAAATCTGGAAAGAATTGCCAGCGCTCCTGAACTAGGCCGTATCTGAATGGACTACCAACCAAGACATGCAGATCCCTCTAGAGCAGCCTTTCACAACCTGTTTTGACCCGAGGAACCCTTTGGAAAATTTTCAAATCTCGGGGAACCCGGCGCGCGCGCGCATATTTTATATATATAATTTTCCCTATATTAAAATTGGACCCATTTCCTCTTTATAGTATGGCACCTGTGCCCTATTTAGTGTGGCCCGCTATGACCCCCTTAACAGGTATGGCCCCCTTTGTCCCACTTGTTAGCAGTTATGGCTCCCATGTGCCCTTATTAACAAGTATGGCCCCCATTTGAGTGGCTGCTTTGTCCCCCCAGTTTGTTTGGCTGCTACGTCCCCCTTGTTTGTGGAACTGCTTTGTCCCCCGTTTCTGTGGCTACTATGTCCCATCGTTTGTGTGGCTTCTTTGTTTGTGTGCTGCTTTGTGCCCCCTTTCTGTGGCTGCTTTGTCCGTTTCCGTGCTGTTGTCCCCCGCCCCCCTTCTGTGGCTGCTTTGTGCGTTTGTGTGCTGCTATCACCCCCCTTTCTGTGGCTGCTTTGTGCGTTTGTGTGCTGCTTTCCCCCTGGTCTGTGGCTGCTGTCCCCCGTTTCTGTTACTGCTTTGTCCGTTTGTGTGCTGCATTCTCCCCCCTTTCTGTGGCTGCTTCATTGGGGTCAGTGCAGGGAACAAAAAAAAAAACTTCATACTAACCATCTGACGTCCTTTCCTTCTTGAAGCTGAGATCCTGTTAGAACTCCGCGCATGCCGGAACTATAGAGCTGGCTTCAGGTGATGCGGCTGCTTTGTAGATCCATCCTCCGCATCACTCGCAGCAGCATGAATGAATCCTGCTGCCACTGCTGCTATGTTGTGTAGCAGCTATGGAGCCTGCTGCCGCTGCTGCTATGTAGTGTAGCAGCTATGGAGTAGCGGGACTATATTGTCTTGCGGAAGTGTCAAATTGACACGGAACCCCTTGAGGGGAACCCCGGTTGAGAATATCTGCTCTAGAGGAAAATACACACCTGCAGCCTATCTTGGGAGGCGCTGCCACCTCTCCCTGCTGTATAAAAAAAAAAATGTAACTTTACTTAATGGCTAGCTGCGCCCATTTGCTATTTGAATTTTGCATTCCATTGTTATTCTGAGTTTACACTATGCACATCTATGCTACTAGTCATTCAGATGCAGCCTGTCTTGGGAAGCGCTGCCACCTCAGAATCTGTTCCCAGGGAAGAGTTTAAAGAGAATCTGTATTGTTAAAATCGCACAAAAGTAAACATACCAGTGCGTTAGGGGACATCTCCTATTACCCTCTGTCACAATTTCGCCGCTCCCCGACGCATTAAAAGTAGTCAAAAACAGTTTTAAAAAGTTTGTTTATAAACAAACAAAATGAACACCAAAACGGGAAGTAGGTTGATGTACAGTATGTCCACACAAAGAAAATACATCTATACACAAGCAGGCTGTATACAGCCTTCCTTTTGAATCTCAAGAGATCATTTGTGTGTTTACTTTCTGTCCCCCTGCAGCTCTCATCCACTGAATACTAGTGACAGGCTGATCGTTTCTTCCTGCAGACAGCTCTGCCCTGTCTGTAATTCCTCAGTATGTGTCAGCCAGCTCCTTTCACAGCCTAACAGAGGAGGATTTTTATCCAGCTCTCTTCTCTCACTGATAAGAGAGCAGAGACACTGCTGGCTTATGTAAATAACACACACACACACTGGAGTGTGCATAGAGGGGCCTGGAGAGGGGTGTGCATAACAGATCAGCACGGAAGAGTTGGCAGCGTTCCAGACACAGGGCGACAAGTCCGACAGGGGAAAGATACATTGATTTATTACAGAGACCGTGATAGTAGAAAGTGCTGCAGTAAGCCAGAGCACATTAGGTTTAGGAACTTGTAGGATGGTAGAAAAAGGATGACATTTTTGTTACAGTCTCTTTAAAATTTGTTGTATGACACAAAAATGGCGAGCAAGCGGAGGTGTGCCAGTATTATTTATTAACATAAAAGCAAGGTATTAGTGCAAATTTGTAAGCGGAAGAGATCACACTTTGTAAGTGTGAACTCTCCTTCACACTCTATAACACGTGTCGAACTCCGGCCTGGAGGGCCAGATCCATGCCAGTGTTTAGGATGGACTGAGAAAGAGAGGAATGTGTTCTACCTGATGGACCACACCTTTCCTGATTCAGGCCATTCAATTCATTTGAGCTGTGTCAAAAATGTGTGAGGATCTCGGCCCTCGTAGGACCGGTTTGACATACCTGCTCTATAACATGCCAAAGCATCCAAATCAAACTACACTGAAATTCATAAGGTAATGTAGAACAGAGGCGCCAACTAGATAAAAACATTTACCTGGCAACAGGTGTAACCCGGGCCACATACTGTTGTCTACTCCAATAACCTATTGCCTGATGACGTAGGTGTGAGCCTGCGAAAGGCGTTGCGAAACCCCTGGAGTGTACCAATAAATTTTGCTCATCTTGAACACAGTTTTTTGTGTCTGCTTGCAGGAGGTAAGTCCACCACTGCCTCCAAAGCACTTTTATACTTTTTAATAACTGTTTTTATCCTGTTGGTGCCTCTGTTCTACATTATGTTATCATTGAAATCCACCCCTGGTGGAGGGGGATACCCCTTTTTTTCCTCCTATCTGCAGAGAGCGACTTCTTAATCCTGAGTGGGGACAGGTTAATCTCCTCACCTGCTTACACAGTGGTTGCCTGGAGGTAACCCTGGTTTGTGAGTATATATTTATACTTGTTCAATATACCCATTTGCCAATATTTACACTATATCAGGCTCTCAGTTCTCCTTTCTTACATATACACTGAAATGCACACTACTCAATCTCCAGAGAGTCAAAAAACGCACACAAAAATGATAGTGATGAGATTAAGCATTTTCTTATGCTTGGTTTTTCAACTTAAGTCATGCAATTTATACAGATTGTAATGCATCCTTTCTGGAGATACAAGAATCTTTTACTGAGAAGCTAATGCAATACCAGAATACAAAACTTTAACCACTTAAGTACCAGCGGTCTCTGCCCCCTTAAGGACCAGAGACCGCTGGTACAAGAAACGGCAGAATAGCGACGAATAGCCGCACATACCCACCAATATCACAGTCACCGCTGCATGTCGGGATCCTGGGCCACCCATTCTGCCGTCTCTATGATGGCAGAGTTCCTGTGAGCCGGTCAGGAGCCGCTTTCATTGGCTCCTGACCCTGCCTATCGATGTAAGCCAATGGGAGCTGATTACCTTGATAGACAGGATCAGGAGCCAATGAAATTATCTCCTGAGCCGCTCACAGGGCTCTGCCGTTATAGAGACGGTAGAGCGAGTGAGCTGCAGCGGGGAGACAGCGGCAAGATCGGCAGGAGTGACAAAAGCGGCGAGAACATGCAGCGTCGGTGTATTGAAATCTACGCCCTGGCAGCCATCAGAACAGTGCGTAGATTTCAATCAGCAAGGTCCTAAGGTCTTAAGTAGTTAATATATCAAAAGGATTGAAAGGCAATCAAATAAGCCATATTACAGACCTTTTAAACATTAGATGCAAGTAAGGTATTCAAAAAGGGTTTTTGATGTAATCAAGACTAACCTACTCTCTTCATATGTGTATCTGTACAGCAATTCAACTCCAATTCTGGAGTTAACTGTTCTTTAGCTGACAATGGGTTCCACAGACAATGGGTGTTGCTGTCGCAAAACTCCCTGCCAGTCTTAGGACTGGTTCACACGAACGTCTGAGCTTTCGCTTGGCGCCGCGTTCAAACGCCAGCATTTAAAAGCTAGCTTTTGGGAAGCGTTCAAGGCTAGCAGTTGTGGTCTCTTCTATTGTTTCCTGGCGTTTACCGCCTCTGAAAGCAACATGTTGCTTTCCAGACTAGACGTAACGCCGGGATCTACCACCAGGCTTTCATGAAAGCTTGCAAAAGCCAGCTCTAAACGCTCCCATTCACTTGAATGGGATGGCGGTAGATCCCAAAAAACGCTGCGTCTGAAACGCCGAGTTAAACGCCACAAAAACGCCCATGTGAATCAGCCCTAAAATACTATGACCTCTCCGAGTTGTCATAACTCGGAGGGAGATGTAATTCAGAGTCCGGCAGTCGCCAGAGCCCTGAATCACCCTTACACGCCCCACGTTGAACGTTGTTCCAACGCCGTCATACACACATCACCAACTGCACGATATCAGTGCAACAATCGTGTGAGTTGATCACCGGATGGATCTGTCAAACCGACTGGTCGTCTAGTCATTTGCCACGTGTACACATTCCCGATTGTCGTGAAACAGACCAAAATCAGACAACAATCAGGCAGTTTGGCTGAGCGTGTGTATGGGCCTTTAGGAAAAGTCATGTGCTGCACACAAGGATAACCTATTTCAGTAATGGAAATAATTGTACATGCTCCTCTAATTTGTAATCTTGGTTGATCGCATAACTCAGGGCACAGAGCTTGAGCTTTGGCTTCTACAGAACCACACAATCAGCAGAGAATAAACAATGGTAAAAGTTACAAGTGCAGAAAGTGTAATTTTACGATGAGTTACCCAAACTACGTAATAGCAGTTGAAATGTACGTCCTACATCAGCCTAATGGTGGCCATACATGGTACAATTTTTTCATACAATCTTACCATTTCTATGTAGTATAAGTGTAAATTAAGTGAATATACTGAAAGGATAATTTAGGCAGTTCCCCTATACTACATAGAATTGGTAAGATTGGATGAAAAAAATTGTACCATGTATGGCCACCTTAAGCCTGCCAGGGCGTAGATTTCAACTTCCACATACTCGCTGACAACGCTGCATTCTGCTCGCTCTGCTGTCCCACTGACAGCCGAGCTCCATATCTCGGTCAGGAGCCCATTTGTCTGTACACAAGTTTTTTAGTGAATAGACCCCTATAGGGCTGATTATTAAGAGAGGACTCGGTTGGAGAATTTAAAGCAAACCTGTGAGGACAAAAATCTGTTAAAGAGACTCTGTAACTAAAAAAAAAAAAAAAAAAAAAAAGTTCCCCTGGGGGGTACTCGCCTCGGTAGGGGGAAGCCTCTGGGTCCTATTGCGGCTCCCCCGTCCTCCTGCGTCCCACGGCGGTCTTGCTGCAGCCCACGGAACGCACAGCCGACAATTTGTCAGGCTGTGCAATATTTACCTTTTCTGGCTCCAGCGGGGGCGCTGTTGCGGCTCTCCGCTCGGAAATAGCCGATCTCTGTCGAGTTCGCTCTACTGCGCAGGAGACTTGCGCCTGCGCAGTAGAGCGGACCGACAGATCGGCTATTTCCACGTATTTCCGAGCGGAGAGCCACTACTACGCATGGGCTGGAGCCGGGAAGGTAAATATTTACATCCCCGCTGTTCAGAGGGGCACAGCGAGTCCGCCGTGGTACACAGGAGGATGGGTGAAGCCTTGATCAGATTCAGAAGCTTCCCCTACCAAGGTGAGTACCTCCCAGGGGACTGTTTTTAGTTATAGATCTTGTTGTCTTTAAGTTAAATACTTTCCTAAGTAATGGGAAACCTCTAGATCAGTGGTCCTCAAACTAAGGCCCGCGGGCCGAATGTGGCCCCCTGAGGCTTTTTTACTGGCCCCCCACACACAAAAATGTATTACAGATGCGGTCAGCTACATCTTTAAATATTAGTGGTCCGCATATAGAATGAAGCCAGAAATCAGTAATTCGCTGGTTTCCAATCAAATTCTACATCAGGTGACACTGCTGTCCAACTGGACTGCAGGTTGTCACCTGGGTATGCTTAACCACCCTAGCGTTCTGATTAAATCGCCAGGGTGGCTGCGGGAGGGTTTTTTTTAAATAAAAAAAAAACTATTTCATGCAGCCAACTGAAAGTTGGCTGCATGAGAGCCCACTAGAGGGCGCTCCGGAGGCGATCTTCCGATCGCCTCCGGCGCCCAGAATAAACAAGGAAGGCCGCAATGAGCGGCCTTCCTTGTTTTGCTTATATCGTCGCCATAGCGACGAGCGGAGTGACGTCATCGACGTCAGCCGACGTCCTGACGTCAGCCGCCTCCGATCCAGCCCTTAGCGCTGGCCGGAACTTTTTGTTCCGGCTACGCTGGGCTCAGGCGGCTGGGGGGACCCTCTTTCGCCGCTGCTCGCGGCGGATCGCCGCAGAGCGGCGGCGATCAGGCAGCACACGCGGCTGGCAAAGTGCCGGCTGCGTGTGCTGCTTTTTATTTGACTAAAATCGGCCCAGCAGGGCCTGAGCGGCAGCCTCTGGCGGTGTTGGACGAGCTGAGCTCGTCCAGACCGCTCAGCAGGTTAACTGTCTGGCCCGCAAACACTTCTACATCATTTTATGTATACTCCGGCCCCCCAGCAGTCTGAAGTATGTTGACCTGGCCCTCGACCCAAAAACGTTTGGGGACCCCTGCTCTAGATGCTCCAGAGGATTCCCCGAACATTCTCTAGTCCACCGCTGCTACCCAGGTCGTTCACCTTCTTTGCAATCGCGTTCCTGTCCATGTACAAGGCGCTGCTAAACTGCCCATGCACAAACGTGGTCCATGCATGTGCAGTAGCATGAAGTCATTGATGCAAGGAAGTAAAAGCCATGACCAAGTTGCATTGTGCAGGCGAAGACCATACTCGCACCGTACATGGACAGCACACAACAGCATATTAGACATGCGCTTGTCAAAAATGCTTAAAGGAACACTGCACAGGAACAGTGGGCCACAGAACATTAGGGAAAGGGATACTTCAGAGGCTTCTTTCTACTGAGGTATCCATTTTATTTTTTATTTCACCACTTCAGATATGAGCTAAATGGTCCAGCAAAGTCTATACTATACTTTTTAAACAATGTCTGCTTTTAGATGACAAACATTTCAGATCCTTGCCTGCAAGAACATTTATCCATCCACAAGAAAAAAAAAAACACAACTTATCTAACAAATTGAGGACAGCCTACATTTACTTACAAAGTGATAACTGTGGGTGCTGTACATACACTTGCACAACTTTAGCAACCCAGGCTATATTCCGATATGACCAAGAATGCAAATGCTTGCCACCTTATGAACAGTTTTAAGGCTCGTACACACGTCGGGTTTTTTTTAAGCGACCCGTCGTTTGGACATCAAATCGCCTGGCGGAACGTTCAAGTCCAGTCTTATCAGCTGAACGACAGACCGTACACACACCCGATTTAACGTCCAAACGACGGGTCGTTTAAAAAATTCCGACGTGTGTATGTACTTTAAGGAAAACAAATCCAGTCTAGGTTTGCTGTATATCCAGCTCCAAGAAGAGGAAGCTCAGCTTTAGTCAAACATCACCACGATTGGGCATTTCAGAAAGTGTGAGGGAAACAAGTTGTCTTTCAGTGAACCCGAGGTGAGAGTGATATGGAGGCTGTCATATTTATTTCCTTTTAAACAATACTAGATGCATGGCAGCCTTGATCAATTTGGCTCCAGTAGTGTCTGAATCACACCAAAAACAAGCAAGCAGCTAATCTTGTCAGTTCTGGCAATATTGTCAGAAACAACTGATCTGCTTATTCTTGTTCAGGGGCTATGGCTAAAAGTATTAGTGGAAGAGGATCAGCAGGAAACCCAGGCAATAGGGATTGCTTAAAAGGAAATAAATATGGCAGCCTCCATACAACTCTCACCTCAGGTTCACTTAAGCGTATCATGACAGTGTGATTGAACGGTACTTTAGCTGTGCTAAAAACATTATTGAAGTTTTCCTAACAATGCTATACTATGAAGATATGATCCTCTTCGCAATCTTGCTTGCATTCACATGGTAATTTACAAAAAGTTTGTATTTCTGCACTTGGCTTAATTTTTCCATTTCCTTTCCTCAAGATTACCATACTTTTAAATAGCAAAACAGTGAGCACTAGTTTTTAAAACTAAACCTAACTTTAACAAACATGTTTAATGTTATCTTCTTTCATGTCTGCATTTTAATCAGCTGATTTATTGGCGAATCTTGGCCAATCATTCTAGAGACCGTTAATGAAGGTCATACAAGATGGCAACAATCACTTGAAAAAGAAAACCCTAATGAATCTTCATATTAGATATGTTGATCCATTATGATAATCTAATTTTGTTAAATTTTCTTTTCTTGTTGACCTTTTCATATGGATTTGCTTTAATTGAATACAATCAGGGCTGGTTTTAGACAAGACACTACAGAGAGGAAAAAAAATCAATACAAAATAAAATAAATGATACTAAAACATTTGAAATAAAAGTATTTTTATACTGTCTCCTTAAAACCTATTAGCGAGGTTAATGGATCAAACGTTTTCTACCGATCAAAGTGGTCCTGTAGTGGGGTTGCATTGCTTGGTATGTGATATTAAGCACTATAGAGAACCACTGGGGTAATATTTTGTTGTTTTTCCTCTTTTTTTAAAGTAGTGTGTTACATAAGTATACAATGTGCTTTATATTGGTAATTCCAATTCAATCAATTTTAAATGCTTTTGGACGGCTGTAGTTGAAATCTACACCGTTTGTGTCCGCCTAAGCCTGCCAGGGCCTAGATATACTCTTCAGCACGGACTTTCTACCACCAATCGTGCCACTCTCTCGTCACTGCAGCTCACTCCCCCTGCTGTCTCCGTGAGCTGGTCAGGAGCAGATTTCATTGGATCCTGACCCCGTGATCACTGTGAGCTAATCTCATTAGCTCACAATAATCACTGGGTCAGGAGCCAATGAAATCACCTCCTGACCAGCTCACAGAGTTTTGCTGTCGAGCGAGCTTCATCTGCAATACCGGTGGATCTGTTTAGAGTGTCGCCATTATGTCCGGTTTTTGTACCAGCAGTCTCTGATCCTTAAAGGGAACCTTAACTGCCGTGGAAAAATAAATTCACTTACCTGGGGGCTTTCCCAAGCCTACTGCAGCCGTCCTGTGCCCGCGCCGGTCCTTCGGTGCCCTCCGGTCTCCCTCCGCCGCTAAGTTTCGTTTTCGGACGACTGCCAGTCGTCCTCGGGCCTCTTCCGCATTCCTCGTCGTAAACTGCAGTAAAGCGCGTCCGCATGACGCCAAACGCGTCATGCGGACGCGCTTTACTGCAGTTTACGACGAGGAATGCGGAAGTGGCCCGAGGACGACTGGCAGTCGTCCGATAACGAAACTTAGCGGCGGAGGGAGACCGGAGGGCACCGAAGGACCGGCGCGGGCACAGGACGGCTGCAGGAGGCTTGGGAGAGCCCCCAGGTAAGTGAATTTATTTTTCCACGGCAGTTAAGGTTCCCTTTAAGGGGCCAGAGACTGCTGGTACTGAAGTGGTTAAATATGTCAAACAGAAGAAAACAAACCATCAATACCATGAATAAATTACAGAAGACTTTTACAGAAGGGGCAATTACAAGGTGGCAATAAATCACTTCTTTACACTGACAAAATGCAACTGCATTACTGTACCATGTAAACTCCTGCCTTTTATAAAATGATGAATAGCTGCAAAACAAAAAAAAAACAAACAAAAAAAAACAACCTGATATGTGAAGCTGTGTTCAGTCATTTGCTGCTGGCATGTAAGTGGCTGAGAAAGATGATGGAATCCTCATGTGACCTGGCTGACCAATAAAAGAGCAGGAGTACAGTATACAGTCTGACTAAAAACAATGGCTGTGATTGTTAGCTGAAGGATGCTCAGAAATGAGAGGTGGTTGCGGATGATCACAAGCTCTTTTGGTGTATTTGGTGCCAGAGTATTGAGTGCAAGTGCATGGCTACATTGTGGTTTTGGCAGTACAGCGGTTTGGTCACTGGTGTTAAGGTGCATATACACTAAACTCCCCATTATCCGGAACTCAGGCAACCAGAAATCTAACCGGCATGCCTGAGGGGATAACGGGGACTGTTTGAGGAGGTGGGGGGTTTTGTTGGGGGGGGGGGGGGGGTTGCAGGCCATTAAACACTCACCAAGCCTCCAGCTACTTCTTGTAACCTTCTTGAAGCTCCTAGCGGCTCGTTTGTGCTTTTTCAGCAGTTTTCTCAAGCAAGGGCAAGCACATGTATCTGGCATCAGGCAATCCCCACTGGTGCCAGATACTGGGGTCTTTGCTGTAATCTGCAAAGGGCAGTGAATTGGGTACCAGGCTGTGAAGCCAAAATGTACTAGCTAGGTTTCAGCATGTATAAGGATAAGATTGGTGCTAGGGATAAAGGACCAATCAAATGACCAATCAAATAACGTCTTCACAAATCGTGTTATTATAAAGCTCCAATAGCATAATGACCAATATTTATCACATTTAAAGTACACCAAAAGTGAGCAGCACACAGTGGCTGCCATATGCATTTCCTTTTACACAATACCAGTTGCCTGGCTGTCCTGCTGATCTCTTTGGCTGCAATAGTGTCTGAATCCCACAACTGAAACAAGCATGCTGCTAATCCAGTTAGAATGCAGTCAGAGCACCTGATCTGCATGCTTGTTCATAGTCTAAGGCTTAAAGTTTTAGAGGCAGAGGCTCAGCAGGACAGCCAGGAAATTCATATTGTTTAAAAGGAAATAATTATGTCAGCCTCCATACCACTCTCACTTCAGGTGTGCTTTAAAGTCCATAAGTAGTGCACAGAACACCGACACAAAAAGCAGGTTTAACAAAACAAAGGTGGCAGTAACAAACAGTGAGGGCTTGTTTCCACTGTTGCGACGCGATTTCGGCCGCATTCCGACGCTTGTAAAAACGCATGCGGATGTGTTTCCACATGCGTTTTTACCCGCGATTTCGCCTGCGATTTCGCATGGCAGGGTGCCATGCGAAATTAACCATGACACTGCCAGGGCTAAATAAAATTGAAAAAGGTGCGAAATCGCACGCGAAATCGCGGGTAAAAACGCATGTAACAAACGCATGCGTTTTTACTATTAAATACATTAGCGGCGATTCGCACGGATTCCCGACGCAGGCGAAATCGTTGGCTCTTTTGTGCGTTTTTTTCACGCTGAAAAAAAACGCACCTCAACAACGCTACAGTGGAAACAGGCCCATCCACTTGCATTACATGTGCGGATCTGCATGCGTTGGACGCATGCAGATTCGCGATAGTGGAAACGAGCCCTCAAGGCCCCAAGGTCTATAAAATTGCTCCTAAAACACTATTAAGCTGCCACATCCTTAATGAATTGCACCAGGCAGTCAGGCAGAGAGAGGGAGAGAGAGAGGAGTTACATGCCTTACACTGACTGCTCTTTTTTGCTATTAAGTATGCACCTTATTATAGTTTTGTTCTTTAGGAATAGCTCTATAGCTCTTGATGATAGTTTGTGCTTTATTATGCATTATCTAAACTAGACCTTTATTGGTATCAGGGCTCGTTCCCACTATCGCGAATCTGCATGCGTCCAACGCATGCAGATCCGCACATGTAATGCAAGTGGATGGGCCTGTTTCCACTGTAGCGTTGTTGAGGTGCGTTTTTTTCAGCGTGAAAAAAACGCACAAAAGAGCCAACGATTTCGCCTGCGTCGGGAATCCGTGCGAATCGCCGCTAATGTATTTAATAGTAAAAACGCATGCGTTTGTTACATGCGTTTTTACCCGCGATTTCGCACCTTTTTCAATTTTATTTAGCCCTGGCAGTGTCATGGTTAATTTCGCATGGCACCCTGCCATGCGAAATCGCAGGCGAAATCGCGGGTAAAAACGCATGTGAAAACGCATCCGCATGCGTTTTTACAAGCGTCGGAATGCGGCCGAAATCGCGTTGCAACAGTGGAAACAAGCCCTCAATGTACCCTGTATTACTTATGGAGTTGTTATGCAATTCTATTAGTGTACCTATCAGAGTTCCCCAACCCTGTCCTCAACGTCCACCAACAGTACATGTTTCGCAGGAAACCACAAATATGCACAGGTGAGGTAATTAGTGTCCCAGCAGAGCTAATGAACTACCACTACCTCTGGATTTCTACAAAACATGCACTGTTGGTGGGCCTTGAGGACAGGGTTGGGGAACACTTCCCTATATCACTTATGGAGTTGTGCTATTGGAGCTTTATGACATAACGATTTGTGAAGAAGTTATTAGTTCTTAATTGTGCAAAAAAAAAATTCCACCAGTTGGGGGTTGTGATTGTTTGTTTGTATTTGGCTTTAGTTATACCTATCTTGTATACATATGGTCATACATTTATCTTGGTTGCTTGTCTAGTATATAGACCAGGCATAGCAAACTGACTAGACTAAATCTGATGCCGCTTTTGCATGTGTGCCTCCTGCAGACAAACTTGAAAAGATTTCACCATCCAGCAACAACATGCAACTCTAGGGGCATGCCTCCTCACACAAATAGAAAAATTGCAATATTTTCTTGTATTAAACAGTCAAGATTCTACATTTGTAACACACCGCTATAACTAGAACCTTCAGTCTGTAAGTTATTGAACTGTGTAATAACTACTACCTGATCCACACCAAATGTCCCATATATTATATCACTCTACATATATTGGAGGTTTGGGGCGTAAATTGGCATTTCTGCTAAATTGCACATAATTCTGAAACTGCAATGTTACTGTAATACATCGATCTCTTCATCAGACTCTGAGGTCACATCAGGCCACGCATATTCTCCCATCCAAACCACTGGACTGTTCCCACCAACATCCACATCAGTGGATGGAGAAGGAAGGTTTAGCATGTGCTCTAGGAGTTCCTCCAGCTCATTCACATTTTCTTCGTTTGCACTGGAGCTCACAATATATGGCTGCAGATCTTTAACAATTTCCCAGCTATGACCATCTTTGATTTTCCTTAGTTTTACCTTTTCGACTTCATTAGCTTGGAGCTCATTTATGGTCATCTGTAACTTTGCCGCTTCATCTGCATCAGTGCTATGGAGCTGTTCCACGTTGGGTTCAAGTTTACTAAGAGTAACTTGGATAACATCCTTATCTACAGCAGCCTTTGTCATCAGATCTAACTCTACCTTCACGCCTTCTGAACCTGTACTTGTAGTACAACTATTTACAGCAGGACTTGCAGTAGAACAACTTACAGTAGAATCTGCAACGTGAAAATATTCCTCTACATCACTTTTCTCGTTACACATTCCCAAACAGGGCAAGTCTTTCACTAATTGCCCATCTTCTTCCTCGTTTGGAATATTATCATACAATTCTCCTCTTTGTACCTGACTCGTGGCCTGCAAGTCAGGGCATGTGTTAGACTCAAACACAGGAGATATATTACACTTTACATTTGATAATTCTGAGTGCTTAGAATTATCTTTCACCCATAAGGGGCTTCTGTTCGTTTCAAGCTTCTCAATCTTCTCTGTGGTGCTACTATCCAACTCTGTGCCATGAGAAATGCATAGCCCAGTATCAGATGAATCATCAAGTGTTGTTTCTGTGTTCAATTTTCTGCTTTTCCGAGTTTCAGTTGTAGATGTGTTATGTTTTGCTTGCTTTCCCCCTCCATCACTTTTGTCCGGGCTTATAAAAATCCCAGGGCTGCTTTTACGCTGTTCATCAGATACTGTGTTAGGATTGTTTTGGTAAATTAACTCTTCAGTGGAGTTGCGTTTTCTCTTCAGTACAATCTTAACACTTGGTTTATTCTCAGGAAGACACTTTGACAAATTGTCATTGCTTGGCATGGCATCTGCTGAACTCTGAATAGCTTCTATATCCGAGCAGTCTGACTTAATGTCTATCCTGTCCAGACTGAAAGGCTTATTCTCATCCAGAGCTTCAACATCTATCTGACCTATTTGTTCATGTTGCAGATCATTCACTGCATGTGGATTTCTTTTCTTGTCACCAAGGCAACCCCTATTTAATTTTCTACCCAATTCAGGTTTCACAAGTCTACCTCCCTCAAGCTTCAACATGTCCAGTTCTTGTATCTGTAACTTTTTTGCCACTTTGAGAACACCATGGGCATCTGCAGGAGCTACCGTCAGTTCTGAAGTGTACATGTAACGTACAAGGGGGAGCAAGTAGTGGCTGGGAATTCCTCTAAGACTGATGATACGCCTGCTGCATACTGCTGCTCCTCCAGAATCAACTGTAGCAACTGGACACTTGAGAAGCTTGGCTAAATAAGCACTGCAGGCAGCAATGACACACGAGTGGACATGAAGGCCATTACCTGCAAAAAATAAAAACAAGAGCATATGAACTAAATATAGCGGAGATCAGAGAAGGTCGCACTTAGATGCCAAAGATTATGGGCTGCATGAAAATTAATGAAAACTGAATAGAACCTGGAATCTGGCCAATTAAAGTGTGTGTTGGTTGGTTGGTTGGTTGGGGAGGGGGGGGGGTTGACATACAATTTGCATTCAAGATGAAATTATTAGCATCTCATTGACGATCTCTACTTGGTTCTAACACAAACCCTATCAGATTAAATATGGTGAGAAAATGTAAAATTACTCAGAGAAGTGATGGGATTTCCAGGATGATTGGGGTGCAGCAGAGACAGCTCCAGATCCTAACAGGGACGTGAAGTACAAAAACATTAATAAGACTCCTACTAATATATCTCATCTCAATGTTGGAGAAATTACTATAAAAAACAAAAAAAATCCTCCAGGTTACCCTCAGCTGACTGCAACTATCCCTGCCTCAAATTGTAATAAAAAGTACAGATCCTAGTTACATGAAGTTGCAATCACATGCTTAAAGTATACCAGACATAAGAGGCATCTCAGGTTCCATACTTACATGGGGCTTCCTTAACCACTTGCCGACCGCCCACTACCTATGGGCATCGCCAAAGTGGCACCCCCAGGGGCCGCGTAACGCCGATCGGCGGTGGCTCCCGGGGGTCTGAATTGCCGGGGATTGCGCGCACGCATCCGCCAGCATTAGGCTCCGCCCACCCGCGACGTCAACCCATAGCGCCGGCGGGTTGTTTACCCCCGATCTGCCGCATAGTAAGCGTATAATACGCTTTGTAATTATACAAAGCGTATTATACAGGCTGCCTCCTGCCCTAGTGGTCCCAGTGATCGAGGGACCACCAGGGCAGGAGGCAGCCCCCCTAGTAAGCACACACAAACACTGATCATGCCCCCCCTGCCCCCTGATAGCCCACAGCACCCCTCAGACTACCCCCCGATCACCCCCTCAGACCACTGTTTGCACCCAATCACCCATCAATCATTCCCTGTCACTATCTGTCAACGCTATATTTTAGATTAGGTCCTAAACTGCCCGCTGGGGGCTCCTGATTCCCCCCCACCCACACACACCCTCAGATCCTCCCCAGACCCCCCCCCCCCCCGTGTACTGTATACATCTATCCTCCCTTGTAATCACCCACTGATCACCTGTCAATCACCCCCTGTCACTGCCACCCATCAGATCAGACCCTAACCTGCCCCTTGCGGTCACCTGATCACCCGCAGACCCGTCCTCAGATCACCTCCCAAGTGCATTGTTTACATCTGTTCTCCCCTTTAATCACCCTCTGATCACCCATCAATCACCCCCTGTCACTGCTACCCAATCAGATCAGACCCTAATCTGCCCCTTGCGGGCACCCAATTACCCACCCACACCCTCAGATCGCCCTCAGAACCCCTCTGATCACCTCGCCAGTGCATTGCTTGCATCTATTCTCCCCTCCAATCACACCCTGATCACCTATCAATCACCCCCGTCACCCCCTGTCACTGCTACCCATCAGCTCAGACCCTATTCTGCCCCTTGCGGGCACCCAAACACCCGCCCACACGCTCAGATTGCCCTCAGACCCCCCCCAGTGCATTATTTACATCTGTTCTCCCCTCTAATAATCCACTGATCACCCATCAATCACCCCCTGTCACTGCTACCCATCAGACCCTCAGACCCCCCTGATCACCTCCCCAGTGTATTATTTACATCTGTTCTCCCCTCTAATCACCCACTGATCATCCATCAATCACCCCGTCACTGCTACCCATCATACCCATAAGATCAGACCCTCATCTGCCCCTTGCGGGCACCTAATCACCCGCCCACACCCTCAGATCGCCCTCAGACCCCCCTGATCACCTCCCCAGTGCATTATTTACATCTGTTCTCCCTTCTAATCACCCACTGATCAACTATCAATCACCCCCTGTCACTGCTACCCATCAGATCAGACCCTAATCTGCCCCTTGCGGGCACCCAATTACCTGCCTACACCCTCAGATCACCCTCAGATCGCCCTCAGACCCCCCAGTGCATTGCTTGCATCTATTCCCCCCTCTAATCACCCCCTGAGACACCCATCAATCACCTCCTGTCACCCCCTAGCACACCTACCCATCAGATCAGGCCCTAATTTGCCCCGTGTGGGCTGCTGATCACTCAGCCAAACCTTCAGATCCCCCTCAGGCCCCCTTCCGATCACCTGCCCAGTGCATTGATTGCATCTATTCACCCCTCTAATCACCCCCTGAGACACCCATCAATCACCTCCTGTCACCCCCTAGCACTCCTATCCATCAGATCAGCCCCTAATCTGCCCCCTGTGGGCTTCTGATCACCCGGCCAAAACCTCACCCGCTCCACCGCAGTGCCGGATTTTTTTTTTCTGATCACTGCTGGTCTTTACGACTTAATTGTGGCCAACCATTAGACAATACGCAAATGCCAATCCAGTAAGCTACCATGCCCAGCCTTTTCGGTGGAAACCACTCCAAGTTTCCAAACGTAACATTTTTTTGAGCCTTCTCCTAAACATGGGTCTAGTCAAAAAGAATGTATTGCTGTCTTATTAGTCTACGCACCAAATACATCACATGCCCATGTTCTCTGCTGCCATGTCCAGGTCACGATTTGAGAACATCCTGCGCTTCCTGCACCTATAACCTATGTATTATACTGTCCACATTTTGATCTCAGTGAATTTTCTATGTTTACTGTCTCTGGCTGAAGCAAATAGTTATGTCATTTCCTTCCTTAGGGCTGGTGCACCAAAAGCACTTCTGAGCGCTTTTAAAATTGTTAGTGCTTCAAAAAAGCGCTTGGCTAATGTGTTTGTATGGGACTGATCACACTTGAGCGATGTGATTTTTTTAACAAATGCAAACGTGGGTCCTGCAGCATTTTGGCGATTGTGCCCCAAAGTATAGGAAAGTGGAAAATTGCTCTACAAAGCGCTGAACTATGCGCCCCATAGCAGCAATGTAATGCTGTGGGGGCCGCATAAGGGTAATTCGGGGCTCCAGTGGTTGCAAGACCCCGAATTACGGAAACTCTGAGGGGGAATAGTATGTAAAGGATACTTGAGGGGACGTGTGGCATGATGAGATAGACATGGGTATGTACAGTGCCTAGCACACAAATAACTATGCTGTTTTCCTTTTTTTCTTTCTCTGCCTGAAAGTGTTAAAGTCCCAGCTGCTTACCGGTAGCCGTGTTTCGGCGAGTCCTCCAGGACGGCTGCTGCTGAGACGTTGCATGTCTCCGTCACACTGGAAACACCTGAAATTAATTAAAATGTTAACTCGGTGTGAGCCCATAAAGGGACTCCTCCCTCCCCACCTTGTCAGTTATATCCGAGTACCCATTAATACATCTCTCCATATCCATATGTTACATATATACACACATACATACCAATAGGGTTGGGAACTCAGGCAGCCGTCCTGGAGGACTCGCCGAAACACGGCTACCGGTAAGCAGCTGGGACTTTCTCCCATCGTCCTCCAGGACGGCTGCTGCTGAGACCAGCGAGAAGTCATACCTTAGGGAGGGATAATGGCCTGTAGAACCTTTCGTCCGAAACTCTGGTCCTAGCTTGAGAGTAGCTCCACACGATAATGCTTGATGAACGTCGTGTGTGAAGACCAGGTTGCTGCCCTACAAATTTGTTCTAGGCTTGCACCTGACCTTTCTGCCCACGAGGCTGCCAAAGATCTTGTAGAGTGTGCAGTTATTTTGGAAGGAGTCGTGGTATTTGAAGATTTGTATGCCAATGTAATCACTTCCTTCACCCATCTAGAAATAGTACCCTTAGATGCCTGTAAGCCCTTATTTGCCCCTGTGTAAGAAACTAGTAAATGGCTTGACCTTCTCCAATCCGCTGTCCTTTGAAGATAAATTAGGACTGCTCTCCTAACATCTAGAGTACTCCACTTCCTCTCAGTATCGTTGGCTGGATTTGAAGAAAAGGAAGGCAGAATCACCTCTTGTGATCTATGAAAAGCTGAGGCTACCTTAGGTAAATAGGCAGGGTCTGGCCTGAAAACTATTTTATCTGGATGTATCACCATGTATGGATCCTTGATAGACAAGGCCTGGATGTCACTAACTCTTCTAGCTGACGTGATCGCCACTAAAAAGGCAACCTTTAATTATAACAGTTTCAAAGGTATATCCGACAAAGGTTCAAATTTTTCTGAAGTTAGAAAATCGAGGACCAATGATAAATCCCAAGGCGGGATCAGTTTTTCTGGAACTGGCTGAGTCCTAGCCACCGAAGTAAGGAAGTTTTTGATAAAAATATTCTTTGACAATTTTGTATTAAGAAAAACCGACAGAGCAGAAACTTGAACTCTAAGGGAACTGACTGCTAACCCTAATTCCACTCCACTCTGCAAAAATTCCAAAATAAATTTTAGGTCATTAGATCTGACTTTATTTTTATCTTTCCAGAGAAGAAAGGTTTTCCAAACTTTCTCATACTTTTTTCGTGTTGAAAGTTTCCTACATCTAACAAGAGTGGAAACTACCCTATTTGAAAACCCCCACTTTTCTAGGATGCTTTCTTCAGTATCCAAGCCGTGAGGTTCAGCAACTGAGGATTTGGATGAAGACGACCTTCCTGAATCAACAGATCTGTTCTGTTGCCCAGATGCCATGGACCCCTGCAGACTAGCCTCTGGAGATATGGGAACCATGTCCTCCGGGGCCACCACGGACCTATAAATATTACGCTGCAATCTGACACCTCTATTTTCCTCAGTACTCTGGGAATTAGTTTGAATGGAGGAAAGGCATAAAGAAGCCCCCTCGGCCAATCTATCATTAGAGCGTCTAGTCGATTCTGCGGCACTGTGGGATGTAGGGAACAGAAGTCTTTCACTTTTGTATTTTGCGGGGTCGCAAATAAGTCTATTACTGGCCACCCCCATTCCTGTACAATCTGCAGAAAAACCTGCTGATTGAGCTGCCACTCTGCTTCCATCGTCATCCCCCTGCTGAGTGAATCTGCCCATCTGTTCTTGGTCCCCTGAATATGTACCGCCTTCAGGGATATTAGATTCAACTCTGCCCATGACATTATTTCCAATGCTAGCTCTCGCAAACTCTCCACTCTGGTACCCCCCTGTTTTCTTAGGTAGGATACCGTGACAATGTTGTCCGAGTATACCAGGACCTCTTTTCCTAAAATCTGATCCTGAAGCTGTAGAAGCGCCAGTCTCACTGCCATCAACTCTCTGAAGTTGGATGAGCTGTCTACCATCTCTTGACTCCACAGACCCTGTACTTGATAAGTCAAGTAATGTGCTCCCCATCCCGTCAAACTGGCATCTGTATAGACCTTTGCTGGGGATGTCTGAAACCAACGCCTCCCTAGTGATAAATGATTGTGACAGGTCCACCACTGAAGGGATTCTAGGATCTGGTCTGGACAAAGCACCACCCTGTCGAGTGATCTTTGATTCCTGTTCCAAATTGATAGGAACCAGGTCTGTGTGTCCCTCGAATGAGCCTGCGCCCATTCCACCGCTGGAAAGGTTGAGGACATCTGTCCTAATAAGGACATTACATTTCTCAATGATGCCGTTTTCTCTGTCCTGAACATCTGTACCTTGTGTATCAACCTGTCTACTTTGTCTTCTGGCAGGTACACCATTTGACTTGTTGTGTCCCATAATAGGCCCAAAAAGAGAAGTCTCTGAGCTGGGTTCATCTGGGACTTTTCCTTGCTTATGATCCATCCCAGTTTTGTAAACCATTCTACTGAAAAATCTAGCTGCCTTTTTAAGACTTCCTTGGTTTCTGCCAGAAACAGGAAGTCGTCCAGGTATGGCAGAACCCTTACATTGTGGAGATGTAAGAAAGCTATCACCTCTGCTATAATCTTTGTAAAAATTCTCGGGGCGGACGTAATGCCGAACGGAAGGGCACGGTACTGGTAATGACAAATTGATTCTCCGAACTGGACCGCAAATCTGAGAAATTTCTGACATGACGGGTGAACTGGAACATGCAGATAAGCATCCTCCAAGTCCAACGTCGCGAGAAACGCACCTGGAATCATCAAGTTTCTTACAGAGGTGATGCTTTCCATCCGGAACTTCTTCTCCACAATGTAAGGGTTCAGGGATTTTAGATTCAAAATCATTCTGAACTTTCCTGATGGTTTTAGAACTAGAAAAACCCTTGAATAAAAGCCCCGGAACTGCTCCTGAAGTGGAACTCTCTCGATAACCTTCTTTCCCAATAATGAAATTATCGAATCCCTTAGGGCCTGCGCCTTTCGAGAGTCCCTCGGGACTCCCGTTACCAATCTGCTGGGAGGAGGAAATGAACTGAATTCGATCCTGTATCCAAACTGAACCAGATTCAGAACATAAGGACTTTTGGTTATTTCTTTCCAGGCCGGAAGAAAATAACTTAGTCTCCCCCCTACCGATTGATAGTCACTTTGACTGTTTCGTGGGGGGCATTTGGGGTCTATTGAAAAGAAATGATCCCCTACCTCTGCCCCCATTATAAGTCCACCTTTTGGACTGAAAACTTCCCCTTGAGGATGACTCTCCTCTGGTCGGGTTTTTCTTATTTATAAAAGGTTTCTTAGGGCTTTTCTTTCTTTTGTCTGGAAATTTCTTTCCTTTATCTGAAGACCTTTCCAACACGGAATCAAGGTCCTTCCCAAATAATAACTCGCCTTGGAACTGCATAGAACAAAGGTTATGCTTAGAAGTCGAATCTCCCTCCCAAGCATTTAACCAGACTGCACGCCTGGAGGAATTTACAAGAGCCGCCGCCTTCGCCGAAGCTCTCACACTCTCAGAGGCCGCATCAGCAAGGAATGCAACTGATTTTGAAATAACCGGTAACGATTCAAGAATCTTTTCGTGTGGAGTACCCGCAATCAAGTGACCCTGTAATCCATCAATCCATCTAACCAAATTTCTGGCCAAACAGATGGATGCGATTGCAGGTTTGAACGAGAAAGACACCGCGTCCCAAGCGCGTTTAAGCAAAGCTTCCGCCTTTCTGTCCATGGGATCCTTCAATGATCCCGCATCCTCGAACGATAAATCCGAATTCTTAGAATATTGCGCCAACGATGCGTCTAATTTCGGACACTTAGTCCAAGGAGATTCCTCTTCCTCCTTAAAGGGGAACCTCCTTTTGAAAGATCTAGGAACAAAAAACCGTTTCTCAGGATCCTTCCACTGGGACCTAATGAGTTCCTTTATCGAGTCATGAATGGGAAAGACCTTCATAGTCTGTACAACAAGACCCTTGTAAATATCGTCTCTTACCGATGCCATCGGCAGATCCGACTTAATTTGTTCAGAGTCATATATTGCTTTCAATATTTCCTCTGTATCCTCTGCAGAAAACAAATAACGTGTAGATTTAGGAACTTTTGATATTTCTGATCTATCTGAATCTAACGCTTCACCCTCTTCCTCAGAATTCTCAGCCGATACCTGCAACTGAACTGGAGGCAATGTCTGAGAAATCAATGATTGCTGACCAGACGGTTCATGGATAGGTGAAAATTGAGCTGCCAGAGAACCCCCCTGTGGCCCCAAACTTGAGGATGCTGCTGAGGATTGTGCATTCTGTGGAAGGGTCTGCCCCTGATCCTGATTCACAGACAGGGTAGACCTGAAAGCAGTAAAGGTGTTAGAGATCTCATCCTTTACTGTCTGCATAAGCTCTAACAAAGCCCTTGTGGCCTGAGAACTTTCTCCACTAGGGTCTGAAGATTGTTTAGATTTTAAGTGACAGTCTCTACAAATATTTTTGGCAGCCCCTTCTTGTAACCTAGCATTACAGACTCTGCATCTAATTTTCTGTTTCGTTGTGGCTTTCTGCAAAGGTAAACACAAACAGAATACAGCCTCTTAATATCACCATCAACAACATGGGGAGTCAAAGGAAAGCAAAAAGCTTCCATCACCTACCCGCGGACTTGCGCCTGTCTGCTTCGGAATGGCCGCCGGGGTATCCTCTGCTGCTGTATTGGAGGACTGCGTCTGCTCCATGTTGCAGCGTGGGCGGCGTTCCTCGTGCGCTGAAGCGCGGCTTGTATAGCCGCACTTCCTGGTTTTGGACGCCGCCCCCTGCCCTCCACCAGTTGCCGGAAGCGGAAGTGACGTCACCCGCTCTAGTCTCCGCCAGAGACGGAGCTCCGGCCAAATCCGCCTCCAGCTGCACGCTCCCCGAACGCCCACACAGGCGGCAATGGCGGTTCTCTGCACCAGAGAACAGGAGACCAGGTATGAACTACCCCTCCGACTCCTGACAGGGGCGAAACGTCCCGTTATCGACCCCAACCACCATCAGGCAATCCTACCTATCTACGACACGGGTGCCCCAGGCCAAATCCCGCATCACATAAAACAACAAACTGCTGTCTAGTCAGGCGTCCCGTATGAATGGGAAACAGCAAAAAACTGACAAGGTGGGGAGGGAGGAGTCCCTTTATGGGCTCACACCGAGTTAACATTTTAATTAATTTCAGGTGTTTCCAGTGTGACGGAGACATGCAATGTCTCAGCAGCAGCCGTCCTGGAGGACGATGGGAGAAACATCAGGTATGCAAGTGGCAGTTCCTGTCTGAGTCAGACTACAATGGGACCCTCACTGATAAGAACTTACAACTATAAAACACTTTCCTAGCAATAAAATGGCTTCTGAGAGCAGGAAAGAGATAAAAAGGTTCAATAGTTCATAGATATTAGCTCTGGCATACTTCAATGAATGTGTCAGAGAAAACCAATGAAAAAAAACAAACACATTAAAAACGTAAAAAGTAGATTTACATATAAAACTGAGGAATATCTTAAAAAGTCATTTTTAGGAGGAGGATAGATACAATTGTTTTTCATTAGTTTATTTTCACCCCAGGTATACAAAACACAATTCCCTGGTGTCTAGTGGCCCTCCCTACCCTATACAGTTTCCCAATGTCTAGTGGTTCCATCTCTTTCCTATACAGTTCCCTAGTGTTTAGTGGTTCCCCTCCCACCCCTAAACAGTTCCACTGTGTCTCACCTGTGCAGTTCACTGGTGTCTCCTGCTTTTCCCCTCCCTCTCCCATATGGCTTCCCTGCTTATCTAGGGCTTCACCTCCAATATTGAATTCGTGGTGGTCTATAGTGGGCAAAACATTGCAAAGCGGGCAAACCACTGGCTGACCAAATTTGATGGCTCTGCAGGCTGGAGTTTGACATGTATGGTATAAGGCATTCTTAGCAAAACTCTTAAAAAGAGAAACTCCGACCAAAAATTGAACTTTATCCCAATCAGTAGCTGATACCCCCTTTTACATGAGAAATCTATTACTTTTCACAAACAGACCATCATGGGGCACTGTATGACTGATATTGTGGTGAGTACCGTGGTACTCCTGGCAGTTTCCTGTCTGTGAACCTTGTTGTATTGTGGGAAATAGCTGTTCACAGCAGTTTCCAACTGTCAAGAAAGCATGCAGCAGCTACATCACTTGCCAGCAGTAAAAATATCACCATGTAATAAATGTCAGAATGTAAATCAGGGATTTAAAAGATTTTACAATGGGCAAACACTGACAATCATTTATACATAATTATTGTAAAAATGAAGTACATTTTTTTATTACATTATTTTCACTGGAGTTCCTCTTTAACCTCCTTAGCGGTAACCCCTAGCTGGACACGGGGTAAGCCGCCGGAGGGTGCCGCTCAGGCCCTGCTGGGCCGATTTTCATAGTTTTTTTTTTGCTGGACGCAGCTAGCACTTTGCTAGCTGCGCCAGCACTCTGATTGCCGCCGGCCCCCGCCCGATCGCCGCTATCTGATGCGGCGCGCGGCCCCCCCCCCCCAGACCCCGCGCGCTGCCTGGCCAATCAGTGCCAGGCAGCGCCGAGGGGTTCTTCGGGACTCCCAATGACGCCCCAACGTCGCTGACGTCGGTGACGTCATCCCGCCCCGTCGCCATGGCGACGGGGGAAGCCCTCCAGGAAATCCCGTTCTTTGAACGGGATTTCCTGATCGCCTATCGCCAGAGGCGATCGGCGGGGCTGGGGGGATGCCGCTTAGCAGCGGCTATCATGTAGCGAGCCCTGGGCTCGCTACATGATTTTTAAAAAAAAATAAAAAAAACTGCTGCGCTGCCCCCTGGCGGAATTTTTCATACCGCCAGGGGGGTTAAATGGTTAAACCCGACATAGGGCAGTTCACTTCCCAGCTGCACATCAGTCAAGTAAATCTACACTTGCATAACTCAAGAAAAACATTTTTATTGGATTCCTTCTATTCAAAAGCAATAAGATGTTTCATAATACTATGGATCAGGAAATAATCATTTTGCAAAGGCTGCTGATTAGCATATGTCTTGAACACAGCATAGACCAGATACATTTCTTTTAATGTCTAGCATAACTATAATAACCTGAAGTTACTCCACTATGTCTCCAGCAAAGCATCACAGTTTTTTCCTTGGAGGCCCCCTAAGGCGGTTCCTCCTGGGTGTTAGAAACATCCTCCTCCTTCTCCACCTCACCTTCAGAAGATTCAGATGGGTCAGGAACTGCCTGAATTCTAGATGTTATATCAATGTTTGAACAATAACAGAGGGAGATTCTGGCTGTCATAAAAGTGGCAAGGAGATAGATTTAAAAGGATCTTTAATCTTATCTTGAAAGCCATACATCATTTCTATAAGAAAAGTAGAACTTTCCTCTATAACTACTGTATTTGTACTGCCATGGAATAAAAGGTTCAAAACACTAAGATGACGCTGATAATCTGAATTCATACAGTATCGCTTTCAATTACCAAACCAAAAACTGAACTAGTGTGAAAAGACCAGCGAACAACCAGTACCAAACTAAAGGTGTCCATACACTTCACACACAGACAGATTTCCAATAGATTTCAGCATGAAATCGCCCTAGCACTGTTGCACCCACCTGCTGGACTGCCACCTGCCTGAACATTCCCATGTAATGAGCATGGAAGCAGCCCACCTATGCCCCTCCCTCCCTTTACACACACCTCCTGTGGTGTCTTCCCTTCACCTATACTCCATGACCCGGTCTCAATACACATGGCGTCAGTACATGGGACGGGGTCACAGGGTACAGGCACCCTCGGCGATGGAGAGGAGGAGCTACAGGAGAAGCACGGCAGATACGATTTCACGACCACGGTGGGCTCAAGGGGGCATAAAATGAGGGGAGACCGGCTGTGGGATCATCAATTATCAGAATATCGAATGCTGTCACAGTCATGCAATCAACCAAGCCAGCCGGAAATCGAGTCAGAATGATACTGTGCAAAAACACAACTCTTTGTGCATTTACATCGGTTATCAACACGCTCCTGTGCTTCCCATGGAGGCCGCCACCCATTTCCACATTTTACAAACTTTGCATCAATCTGAAGTTCAGTCTGCAACATGGCATGGTGGGGGAATGCGAGGATAAGGGGATACATGTGGATGGGTCTCACAAATCTCTTGTGCTTACTGTACATATTAGGAAAAGGGACCAAAATCAGAATTGGAGGGAACAGAACCAGCAGAAAATGAAACAGAAGAGGGGTACAGACCCACAGCCAATCCTGAAAAAAAAAAAAAACAGGTACAACCGTATCAGAGCGGCAAACAGAACAGGAATTAAAAATCTGCAAGTGTACTGAAATTGAGGATTCAAAAAATATCATTAACTTGACTAATGTGAAGCTGGAGGAACATGTCTAGGTGCTCAATAGGGGGTTGTCCTTCTGGGAGGTATGTACCAGGACATAGATCTATTTTTACACAATGTGTTATTAAAAAGATATTTTCAAAACGCCCACTTTTGCCAGTTCGCATCATATCTATTCAAATCTACAGAAGGGCGGTTTTGGCCAGCATGTCCGTTATGCATCCTCCTAGTGGGTAAACGGGGTGGGGGCAATGACTGCATAGTATGATGATCAATAAGATGCAAATAATTTCTCCTTACCTTCAAATTATATGCAGCTTGAAATTGGACCAACTTGAAATTGGACCAATCAGAATAAGTTCCTGTCAATTTTTATTGGTCCAAGTTCAAGCTTTACATTAAATTTGAATGCAATTCCAATTCCACAAACCCTGGGACAATTACCACAGGTGAAACTCACACCTTGTGTAAATACTGCTTTGCATAGCATTTTAGTTAGAGGGCTTTTTAGTTCTTTGTAGCCCTTTACACACTCCTAGGAGTTCTGGTTCACCATGAGCTTAATGGGCAATCTGGAAAATACTGCAAAGACTGCTGGCGATACCCAGGGCTGTGGAGTCGGAGTCTGAGTGATTGTGGGTACCCGGAGTAGCAGTCGGGAAAAAAAATGCACCGACTCCTAATGAATTTCCACTGTAATTAAAATAGAAAATATGATAAAATGTTCTATTTCTCAGATAATAGGCATCATAAATAATTTATACATACAGTAATAGCTGTGCTTAGCCCACAAAAATGAAATAAACCAATCAAAATTAGTTAATTGTGCTGCTTCAATAAAGCAGTCCCCGTATTTTTAAAGTCAGATATACATATCTGATTGTGACTGTATATATGATGTGTACACAGGAATCTTATATATACTAAATAACATCTATGCTGTAAGTATAAAGCCTGATGTGTAGCCATGTCACTAATAGAGATGGTCAATGAGATGTAAATAATTCTGTGTTGATGCTGGATTATGCAAATGTATGCATTCCTTTTGCTCATGAAATCAAATAATTTGATATGTTAAAATTTGGCTTGGTGACTACGAATTCAAAGGGTACCAGAGACGGATGAAAAGAAAACTTTTATGCATACCTGGGGCTTCCTCCAGCCCCCTTCAGGCTAATCAGTCGCTCGCTGTCCTCCTCCGCCACCTGGATCTTCTGCTATGAGTCCAGGTAATTCAGCCAGTCAGCGCAGTCCGTCTGCATGCCGCTTCCACAGCCAGGAGCACTCTGCATCTGCGCAATAGTGCTGCGCAGGTGTAGTACGCTCCCAGCGGCGGAGTGTGTGCATGCGCACTACGCTCAACTGGCTCAAGTGCCTGGACCCATAGCAGAAGATCCAGGTGGCGGAGGAGGACAGCGAGGGACTGATTAGCCTGAAGGGGGCTGGAGGAAGCCCCAGGTATGTATAAAACTTTAATTTCATCTGTCTCAGGTTTACTTTAAGTTACACAATACTACAATACTCTACATATGCACTCACCACAAAGCTATAGGGAATCCACTGAGAATGTTGTGCACATTGAACACAGAGGTGCTGTCTGTCACCCATAAACCTGGTTCAGATTGTACATGAAGAATGTGTAATGGAGGAAGAATCCCCTCATTCCCCTGCAGAGTACCTGCACATCACTCTTACATTCACCCACAGTTACATTGCCTAGGGCCTGATAGATGTTCTTTGTTCCGGTCTGTACCTTCTACAAGTACTCTTACCAAGGACTAGTTTTAGGCCTCGTTCACATCTATGCAGCGTAGATGGCCGTGCGATCAGAATGCAACACGTACGATCGCACGTCATCTGCGCTGCTACCCGCTGCACTGCTGATCCCATCCATTGACAGTGAATGGGTCAGCTCTGCGATTGCGGGCCGAATGCATGCAGCAGTACGCAAGCGCATCATAGCGCATCGTACTGCTGTGCAGCGCATTTGATGTGAATAAAATGTCTATACCATTCTGCCGTTCTTGCATGTTGCCACGTCATACGCACTTCCAAATGCGCACGGAAGATCCGCTGGATAGCCAGGTAACTGTCATCGTTTAAAAGGGAATAAATATGGCAGCCTCCATATCCCTCTCAGTTCAGTTGTCTTTTAAAATTTATAAACGTTGGCAGTTAAGAGATGCATTTTATGTTACATATTTTCAATCAACAAGATTGACGAAGAGTCGGTGGAATCCTAACCTGAGGAGTCGGAGGATTTTTGTACCAACTCCACAGCCCTGGTGATACCAGACTGAGGACTGTTTGGGTAACAGTCATATAGTAGGTATGCTTACTAGTTTTACCACTACTCCATTCAACACAAGGGATCAGTTCAGATACAACCAAATTGATTAACATTGGATAGAAGACTTACATATGGCCTCGATTCATAAAAGTGCTGTCGGTAAGGTAAATCCGTGCGGGGAAACACCGCTGCCGGTATTTCAGCCTTCTGGGTGGTCATTCATAAAAATGTTTCTAGTTGTGATAGGAGTGCGGAGATATTCCGCTGTAGGCTAGCGTTAGGCTGTCGGGAGACATGCGGAAACACGAGAAGCAGGCGGAGTCCCTCCATGCGGTGTTCTCTCTGCTGCTGCTTGGGAGGTATGTCCCATTCACTGCAATGTATTCCGCATGCTTCTCGCCACATCAGAGGTAGCGGTAATCCCCGTCTGCATACCGCTTCCTCTAATCTTTATGAATTGACGTGTTACTTTTGTTAAGATAATCACCGCGCAAGGCGGTGATTTATCACTCTGCTCGCGAATGTCGGCTTTTCATGCGGAAAAAGCCTTTATGAATACAGATTTTGCTATGTGGTCGGTAAAGTGAGCTGTTTTCAGCATTTCTGCATGAAGGAATGCTTTATGAATCGAGGCCATAGAAGCTGAAGTTATAGCTACAATTCAACCTGACTCTAAACAGTCATGCTTAGTGTATAGCCTTACCATCTCCCTGTAGAGTAACATCACAGTATAAACCTGCTTGTTGCTGCTCCTGCAGCTGAAGGAACATTGTGCGCCAAAGACGAGGGTTCCAGTAAGATAGGTGACGGCTAGTGGCCATTTCCTATGTGCAGAAATAAAAGTTGTGACTATATAAATGATGAAACTGCCATGAGATTCATACAGTAATTCAGAGATTTTGGTTTACCTGCATACAGACTGATACATTACTAGACAAACCGCAGGTAAAAGGGATAAAAACTCTACCAAAAACAGAAAAAGTGCCTGCTCAAGTTTTACAGCTGAAAGCACCTTTGTAAAGACGATTACACCTACCTTCTTGTCCCAGAGACAATAGGAAATCTAATCTAGCGGCAAGGGATGGTCACACTGACAGCTGTCACCAGAACCAGGGCTGTGGAGTCGGTACAAAAAGCAACTCCTCATTTATGAAACCACTGACTCCAGGTACCAAAAACTGCTCCAACTCCTCAACCCCGACTCCTTAAGGTGGCCACACACACACCATACAACTAAAAGATCCAATTTTAAACCAATTTGATAAAAACTATCGGTTGTACAGAAAAATCGAAACTTTCATTCATATCAGAAATCTGATCAAATTTCCCATTTCTATTCAATAAAAGAAGATCGGGAGTGTTGGATTTTTCTGATCAATTTATATGAAAATCAAATGGTGTAGGGTAGATTAACAATTTCAATCATGTTTATCATAACCGAGGAAAAATTGAATGTGTGTGGTACATTGGTCAGATTTTTGAAATGTTACAATCAGTCAGAAAAATGGATTGCAATTCTTGAATGAAAAAGATATTGAAAATAATTGAATGGTGTGTGGCCACCTTTAGTCTACTTACCCCGGCTGTGGACTTGTAACAAAAATCATCCAACTCCTCAGTTTATAAAACCACAACTCCAGATACCAAATTTGCACTTCACTGCCCTGACCAGAACAGGTATCTTTGAATGAGTGTAATGATACATACACACTTGAATGATTAATGAAAGATATCAGACCAATTTTACCCCCTTCCATGTAGTATATGAGCATACATTACACAGTCTATTCTACTGAGCTAAACTCCACATCAGATAAAAATCAAAATCACCAGGATGGATCTTCAGATCTGCAGATGAATGTCTGTTAAACAAGGTGTGTATGAGGATCTGCAGATATCATAGACTATGAATGCATTTTGCAGGAACGATTCTTTTGCAGTAGCAGATCTTTTGCAGATACTGATCTTTTGAATGTGTACAGCATATCTGATAAGTACAGCTCAATAGAATATACTGTGTAGAGTATGCTCTCATACTACATGGAAGGGGGTAAAATTGGTCTGATATCTTTCATATGTGTACACACCATTATTTCCCATTCCTCTTTCAGATAATCATAACATTTTTAAAATATGTTACAATTCACTCTTCCCACTCAATGACAACTGCAACTGAGTAAGGGCCCTTTTCCAGTAGCAGTCGCTAGCGTTCACGCTGAACGCTAGCGATTGCTGAATCGCAAAGCTAAAAAATTACCGCCGATTTCCCGACGTTTGCGGCCGCGATTTTGCTATGCTATGCACTGCATAGCAAAATCGCGACAAATATCGCGCTTCAGGCAAAAACAAATCGCGCTACTGGAAATACCCTATCGCGATTCCTATGTTATTTAGCAAACCCTAGCGATTGTAAAATCGCTAGCGGTTTGCGATTTTGCGATTACGCTAGCGCAAACGCGCTAGTGGAAAAGGGCCCTAAGGGCCCGTTTCCACTACAGCGAATCTGCATGCAGATTTGCATAAGCCATTATAGTAAATGGGCCCGTTTCCACTTGTCCGGAATTCTGTGCGGTTTGTTGTGCAGAAAAAAATCTGCACAGCAGACCCATCAGAATTCGCTTGCCGCACACACGCACGCAATGCACCGCTAATGTAATTAATAGGAAAATCGCAAGCGGTTAAGTCTTGCGATTTTCTAGGTGTTTTCGCTTAAAACCCCATGTTAATGCTTACCCGCATTGACATGGTTAAAATCGCATAGCGCAAACTGCAAGAGTTTTCGCGTAAAAAACGCATACAAACGTGAACATTTCCGCAACCACATGCAGATTCGTTCACACGTTTTCCGCACCGGAATTGCGTCACTGTAGTGGAATGAGCCCTAAGTAAGGTAGGAAGAAAGAAAGGCAGATACAAAAATCCTGGTTGGGACCCTCTTCTAGTTTGTGACCGCGCTACCATCCTGTGTACCAGCGCAGCACAAGGGCCTGGGAAGTAGCATGGAACCACTCGTTTATGGAGGAAATGCTGTGCACTAGCAGCTCAATGCTACAGTGTAGGCACGTGCCATACTTGCGCCTGTGCAGCGTGGCCACTCAAACAGATGGAAGTGCAAATGCAAGAACATATTCAACAAGCCCTTGTCAAATATGTTAGGAGGGTCCCAGCACTAGATCAGTGGGGAGGAGGCGGCGGCTTTCTAATACCGGAGTAAGTATTCAATTTTATATTTTTTCCCCTTCTGGTGCCCTTTACATGTGATCTTAAAGGGAACCTTAACTGAACGGGGGGGGGGGGGGTAAAGAGTTTCAATTACCTGGGGCTATTACCAGCCCCCTGCAGCAGTCCTGTGCCCTCGGATCCGCTCTGGAATCCTCCGGTCCCCCGCTGTCACTTAGATTCGTTTTTGACGACTCACTAGTCGGCCGGCCGCCATGCGTATTATTGGATGCATTCCCTACTGCAATTAGCGCTGTTGCGCACTGCAACGCGTACAAAAATACGCGTTGACACATATCTACGCGTGCGGAATGCGGCAATGCATATTTTTGGACGCGTTGCGGTCCGAAACAGCGCTAATTGCAGTAGAGAATGCGTCCAATAATATGCATGGCTGCCGGCCGACTGGTGAGTCGTCAAAAAAGAAACTAAGTGACAGCGGGGGACCGGAGGATTCCAGAGCTGCTCCGAGGGCACAGGACTGCTGCAGGGGGCTAGTAATAGCCCCAGGTAAGTGAAACTCTTTCCCCCCCCCCCCCCCCCCCCCGTTCAGTTAAGGTTCCCTTTAACATTCCTCTGTAACAGCCAGCACTGCCAAATGTTCAAGTGGGGAATGAGCCATTCATCTAAATTAATTATTTTTACCAAGGAAGGAATGCTCACTGAACACCCCTTTTAAAGACACTGAAGCAAAAAAAAAATTATGATATACTGATTTATATGTGTAGTACAGCTAAGAAATGAAACATTAGGGGCAGAGACATAAGTCTAATATGGTTTCCAGTACAGGAATAGTTAAGAAACTCCAGTTATCTATGCAAAAGAGCCATTGAGCTCCACGACTTTTAAAGCCGCAGAAAGCTCTGCCTTCTGAAGCTTGTTATCTCATCTATCAGACACTGTATTTTCTTTTTCTCTGCAGAGAATGGTTCAAATGTTCACTTGCCTGCTCTGTAAAATCGATTTAGAATGCCAAGTAGTGTGTAAACTGCAAATATTAGAGAATGATGCAATGTTATAAAAAAACAAAAAAACAACTATATAACTGAAAATAAAAATATGAGAATATTTTTCTCTTCAGTGTCGCTTTAAAGAGAACCCGAGGTGGGTTTGAAGAATATTATCTGCATACAGAGGATGGATCTGCCTATACAGCCCAGCCTCTGTTGCTATCCCAAACCCCCCTAATGTCCCCCTGCACTCTGCAATCCCTCATAAATCACAGCCACGCTGCTGACAAACAGCTTGTCAGAGCTGGCTGTGTTTATCTCTATAGTGTCAGTCTGCTGCTCTCTCCGCCTCCTGCAGAACTCCGGTCCCCGCCTGCATCCCTTCCCTCCCTGCTGATTGGAGGGAAGGGACGGGGGCAGGGACCGGAGCTATGCAGGAGGCGGGGGAGCAGCTGAGACTGACACTACAGATGTAAACACACGGCTGTGATTTATGAGGGATTGCAGAGTGCAGGGGGACCTTAGTGGGGTTTGGGATAGCAACAGAGGCTGGGCTGTATAGGCAGATCCAGCCTCTGTATGCAGATAACATTCTTTAAACACACCTCGGGTTCTCTTTAACTGCCAATGTAAATCAAGGTTAACCACTTCCTGCAAAATGGACATATATAAACGTCCTATTTATGCACTACAGTATTAGTGCAAATAGGACAACATTTATAGTTCAGTTTAACCACATGGGCATGCACGAGCACATGCATGCACAACCCTGCATTTTAACCCTTCAAGGCATGGCATGAAATGGTTAAAGGGATCCTGAGGTGAGAGATGTGGAGGCTTATTTCCTTTTAAACATTATCAGTTGCCTGGCAGTAATACTGACTGTTCTGGCAGTGGCGGACACTGACAGCTGTGGGCCCCTGTGCAAAATTCCAACTGTGGGCCCCTGACATGCAGCTAAAAGTGGGTGTGACCTAAATAAAAGTGGGTGTGGCTATATCAAAAGTGGGTGTGGTCACACATTGCATATATTTACCAATACAGTCTGTAGCAACCTTCCCTGAGGCCCAGAAATATGTATACATGATGTATGCATTATACAGCTTACTGAACAAAAGCAAAAAATGCAGCTATTTAGAAGTTGTTAATAAACCAATCCTGCCATTACAACATAACACGGATCCCTTGCTCACTCCATTTATTACTCATAAATTAAAATCAATACTCTTTATCAAGACTTGCTTACTAGCTGCAGCCCTGCACTGCACCATTATCCTTACCCTTCTGGACTGTGGTGATTCCCCCATACGCCATTCCAGGGGTGCAGCAACGTTTTTTGTAGCCCAAGCGGCCCACAACCTGCGCCCCCCCCTGAAGGGAGTGGCACGCTTTGGCAAAAACATTAACGTGGCTATGACATGATGTTGGCGGAGCCACAAGGCATGACGCTATCATTTCAATATGGACCACTAATCTCTGATCTATTTTGTTACCCCTGTCCTGTGTCACCTCTGTTCCCCGTGTCTCCTCTGTTCCTGCACCTATTTTGTACCCCTCTGTGTCACCTCATGTCCCCCTGTGCCTTCTTTGTCCCCCTCTGTGTCACCTCTTGTCCCCCTCTGTGTCACTCTGTTCCCCTTGTGTAACCTCTTGCCCCCCTCTGTTCCCCCTGTGCCTCTTTTATTCCCCTCTGTGTCACCTCTGTTCCCCCTGTGTAACCACTTGTCCCCCTTTGTGTAAACACATGAGTCGCTATGCCTCTTTTGCCCCATGTTACCTGTTGCCTCCCTCGGTGTCACTTCATCTACTCTGTTCCCCTGTGTCACCAACTCTTGTCCCCTACTGTATCACATCGTCCCTCCATTGTGTTTCCCGTGTCATCTCTTGTGTCCCTAGCTTCCCCCGTGTCACCTCTTGTGACCCCCGGCTTCCCCATGCAACCTTTTGTGCCCCCAGCTTCCACCCTGTCACGTCTTGTCTTGTGCCCCCAGCTTTCCCCCATGTTCCTTCTTGTGCCCCCGGCTTCCCTTCCTGTTAACTTTTGTGCCCCCGGCTTCCCCATCACCACTTGTGCCCCCGGCTTCCCTCCCTATGTCATCTCTTGTCCCCCAGCTTCCCCCACATGTCATTTCTTGTCCCCTCAGCCCCCTCTATGTCAACTTTTGTGCCCTCAGCTTCCTATGTGTGACCTTGTTCCCCAGCTCTTCCCTGTGTCATCTCTTGCCCTCCCCAGCATATCTTGTTCCCACAGCTTCCCCCCCCCCCCCAGCTTCCTCGTCATCTCTTGTCTCCCAGCTCCCCCATGTCATCTTTTGACCACCCCAGCTCCTTCCTGTTTTATCTCTAGTCCCCCCCCAGCTCCCTCCTGTCATCCCTTGTCCCCCCAGCTCCCCCATGTCATCTCTTGTCCCCTTAGCTCCCCCATGTCATCTCTTGTCCACCCACCTCCTTCCTGTGTCGTCTCTTGTCCACCCAGCTCCCCCGTGTCATCTCTTGTCCACCCAGCTCCCTCCTGTGTCATCTCTTGTCCCCCCAGCTCCCGTGTCATCTCTTGTCCCCCCAGCTCCCCAGTGTCATTTCTTGTCCTCCAGCTCCCCCATGTAATTTCTTGTCCCCAAGCTTCTCCCCTGTCCTCTTGTCCCCCCCCAGCTCCCCCATGTCATCTCTTGTCCCCCAGCTTCTCCCCTGTCATCTCTTGTTCCCCCAGCTCCCCCGTGTCACCTTTTGTGCCCCTGATTCCTGTATCACCATGTCCCCAACTCCTCCCTCCCTGTGCTCTGTGGGCCCCCTAAAATATTTTACTGATATACTACTATTCGGTGTATCCCAACTCTTAGGGCTGGTGCAGACCTAGAGCTCTTCTGAGCGCTTTTTAAAAAGCTAGCGCTTTGAAAAGTGCTTGGCTAATATATGTGAATGGGATGTGATTTTTTTTCCCCAAACGGGTCCTGCAGCATTTCTGAGGCGATTCAGCCTCAATGTTAAGTAAAGGAAAGTGGAAAATCACTTGATGCTACATTTTCCAAGCATTTTTTTTTTACAAAAGCTATACATTGTCAGCTCTACTGTACAAATGATAAAAAAAAAAAAATGCTACACCAAAACACTCCAAAAATCGATACGCATACCTAGGAAATCGCCAGGCACATGCCTGCAATCACTTAAAAAAATCACTTCTAAAAAACGCTTAGCGTTTGCGATTACGCCAGCGCTTTTAGGAGTGCACCAGCCAGGGCCGGGCCGAGGCATAGGCTGGAGTGGCTCCAGCCTCAGGGCGCAGTGTAGGAGGGGGCGCCGAATTCATTCAGCTGTCATTCCTAATTGTGTTTGAAGCAGAAAGAAATAAGAAAAGGGGATACATGGCAGTGACTGCAAGCCAGATAACTAGATATTAAGGTATTGGGGAGGTTGTGGGCCCAGTGGCGCCTCTTGGTCTAATAGCAATCAGTGTGTGACGGCTCGGGTGGCAGGGATGGAGGGGCGCGCTTTGGTGTCTCAGCCTTGGGTGCTGGAGGACCTTGTCCCGGCTCTGGCACCAGCCCTAACACAAACCCTCTGCTATCTACGTCTAACACTAACCACTCACCACCAACTTCTTTACAATTGCCCTCTTTCATTTATTCCTAACACTAACCAGACCCCAAAGCCCAGAGTTCGGCAACAATAAAGCCAGCGGTGTATAGCAGCTCAACTGTGGCAGCATAGTAGTGTAACTCCAAAACACCTGGAAACTTTGGGTGCGACCATAGGCAGCCATGTTAATAGCCAGGAATGGCGGGTATAACAGGAAACTTGGGCGTCTGAGGTGCCAGATAAAATTAGGAGGCAGTGGGGCTGCTTGCTATACAAACTGTAGTTGCAACTAGTCGCAGCTTGTATAACAGGAGGCCCCAGCTCCCACTATATTTATCGGACACCTCAGATGGCCAGAATTCCCCAGCGCCAAAATTTGCTGCTTATTTATATGAGAGGAGGGAAGGGAAGGGGAGGGGGGGGGAGAGAGAGAGAGATGGGAAAGAGAGAGATGAT